>NC_084603.1:17789499-17853901 GCF_033807715.1 Cololabis saira
AGAGCAGGATGAAAGAAGGAAGGGAGGATGGGAGAAAAGGAAGGAAGGAAGGAAGGAAGGAAGGAAGGGAGAAAAGAAGGAAGGAAGGGAATAAGGAAGGAGAGAGTAGAAGGGAGGAAGGAAGGAAGGGATAAAACAAGGAAGGAAGGGGGAAAAGAGGAAGGAAGGTAGAAAAGAAGGATGGATTGAAGGAAGAAAGGAGAGAGCAGGAGGAAGGAAGGAAGGAAGGAAGGAAGGAAGGAAGGAAGGAAGGAAGGAAACAAGGAAGGAAACAAGGAAGGAAACAAGGAAGGAAACAAGGAAGAAAACAAGGAAAGAAGAAAACAAGGAAGGAAGAAAACAAGGAAGGAAGAAAACAAGGAAAGAAGAAAACAAGGAAAGAAGGAAGGAAGGGAGAAAAGACGAAGGGAAGAAGGAAGGAGAGAGCAGGAGGAAAGAAGGAAGGAGGGGAAGGAAGGAAGGAAGGAAGGAAGGAAGGAAGGAAGGAAGGAAGGAAGGAAGGAAGGAAGGAAGGAAGGAAGGAAGGAAGGAAGGAAGGAAGGAAGGAAAGAAGGAAGGAAGGGAGAAAAGACGAAGGGAAGAAGGAAGGAAGAGAGCAGGAGGAAAGAAGGAAGGAGGGGAAGGAAGGAAGGAAGGAAGGAAGGAAGGAAGGAAGGAAGGAAGGAAGGAAGGAAGGAAGGAAGGAAGGAAGGGAAAAAAGAAGGAAGGAAGGAAGAAAGGAAGGAAGGAAATAAGGAAGGAATGGAGAAAAGAAGGAAGGAAAAAAAGGGAGGAAGGAAGGAAGGAAGGAAGGAAGGAAGGAAGGAAGGAAGGAAGGAAGGAAGGAAGGAAGGAAGGAAGGAAGGAAGGAAAAAAAGGGAGGAAGGAAGGAAGGAAGGGAGAATAGAGGAAGGGAAGAAGGAAGGAGAGAGCAGGATGAAAGAAGGAAGGGAGGATGGGAGAAAAGGAAGGAAGGGAGGAAGGAAGAAAGGAAGGAAGGAAGGAAGGAAGGAAGGAAGGAAGGAAGGAAGGAAGGAAGGAAGGAAGGAAGGAAACAAGGAAGGAAGAAAACAAGGAAAGAAGGAAGGAAGGGAGAAAAGACAAAGGGAAGAAGGAAGGAGAGAGCAGGAGGAAAGAAGGAAGGAGGGGAAGGAAGGGAAGGAAGGAAGGAAGGAAGGAAGGAAGGAAGGAAGGAAGGAAGGAAGGAAGGAAGGAAGGAATGGAGAATAGAAGGAAGGAAGGAAGGGAAAAAAGAAGGAAGAAAGGAAGGAAGGAAGGAAGGAAGGAAATAAGGAAGGAATGGAGAAAAGAAGGAAGGAAAAAAAGGGAGGAAGGAAGGAAGGAAGGAAGGAAGGAAGGAAGGAAGGAAGGAAGGAAGGAAGGAAGGAAGGAAGGAAGGAAGGAAGGAAGGAAGGAAGGAAGGAAGGAAGGAAAAAAAGGGAGGAAGGAAGGAAGGGAGAATAGAGGAAGGGAAGAAGGAAGGAGAGAGCAGGATGAAAGAAGGAAGGGAGGATGGGAGGAAGGAAGGAAGGGAGGAAGGAAGGAAGGAAGGAAGGAAGGAAGGAAGGAAGGAAGGAAGGAAGGAAGGAAGGAAGGAAGGAAGGAAGGAAGGAAGGAAGGAAGGAAGGGAGAAAAGAAGGAAGGAAGGGAATAAGGAAGGAGAGAGTAGAAGGGAGGAAGGAAGGAAGGAAGGGATAAAACAAGGAAGGAAGGGAGAAAAGAGGAAGGAAGGTAGAAAAGAAGGATGGATTGAAGGAAGAAAGGAGATAGCAGGAGGAAGGAAGGAAGGAAGGAAGGAAGGAAGGAAGGAAGGAAGGAAGGAAGGAAGGAAGGAAGGAAGGAAGGAAGGAAGGAAGGAAGGGAATAAGGAAGGAGAGAGTAGAAGGGAGGAAGAAGGAAGGGATAAAACAAGAAACGAAGGAAGGAAGGGAGAAAGAAGGAAGGGAAGAAGGAAGGAGAGAGCAGGAGGGAGGAAGGAAGGAAGGAAGGAAGGAAGGAAGGAAGGAAGGAAGGAAGGAAGGAAGGAAGGAAGGAAGGAAGGAAGGAAGGAAGGAAGGAAGGAAGGAAGGAAGGAAGGAAGGGATAAAACAAGGAAAGAAGGAAGGAAGGGAGAAAAGAGGAAGGAAGGGAGAAAAGAAGGATGGAAGGAAGGAAGAAAGGAGAGAGCAGAAGGAAGGAAGGAAGGAAGGAAGGAAGGAAGGAAGGAAGGAAGGAAGGAAGGAAGGAAGGAAGGAAGGAAGGAAGGAAGGAAGGAAGGAAGGGAGAATAGAAGGAAGGAAGGAAGGAAGGGAAAAAAGAAGGAAGGAAGGAAGAAAGGAAGGAAGGAAATAAGGAAGGAATGGAGAAAAGAAGGAAGGAAAAAAGGGAGGAAGGAAGGAAGGAAGGAAGGAAGGAAGGAAGGAAGGAAGGAAGGAAGGAAGGAAGGAAGGAAGGAAGGAAGGAAGGAAGGAAGGAAGGAAGGAAGGAAGGAAGGAAAAAAAGGGAGGAAGGAAGGAAGGAAGGGAGAATAGAGGAAGGGAAGAAGGAAGGAGAGAGCAGGATGAAAGAAGGAAGGGAGGATGGGAGAAAAGGAAGGAAGGGAGGAAGGAAGAAAGGAAGGAAGGAAGGAAGGAAGGAAGGAAGGAAGGAAGGAAGGAAGGAAGGAAGGAAGGAAGGAAGGAAACAAGGAAGGAAGAAAACAAGGAAAGAAGGAAGGAAGGGAGAAAAGACGAAGGGAAGAAGGAAGGAGAGAGCAGGAGGAAAGAAGGAAGGAGGGGAAGGAAGGAAGGAAGGAAGGAAGGAAGGAAGGAAGGAAGGAAGGAAGGAAGGAAGGGAGAATAGAAGGAAGGAAGGAAGGAAGGGAAAAAAGAAGGAAGGAAGGAAGAAAGGAAGGAAGGAAATAAGGAAGGAATGGAGAAAAGAAGGAAGGAAAAAAAGGGAGGAAGGAAGGAAGGAAGGAAGGAAGGAAGGAAGGAAGGAAGGAAGGAAGGAAGGAAGGAAGGAAGGAAGGAAGGAAGGAAGGAAGGAAGGAAGGAAGGAAGGAAGGAAGGAAGGAAGGAAAAAAAGGGAGGAAGGAAGGAAGGAAGGGAGAATAGAGGAAGGGAAGAAGGAAGGAGAGAGCAGGATGAAAGAAGGAAGGGAGGATGGGAGAAAAGGAAGGAAGGGAGGAAGGAAGAAAGGAAGGAAGGAAGGAAGGAAGAAAACAAGGAAAGAAGGAAGGAAGGGAGAAAAGACGAAGGGAAGAAGGAAGGAGAGAGCAGGAGGAAAGAAGGAAGGAAGGAAGGAAGGAAGGAAGGAAGGAAGGAAGGAAGGAAGGAAGGAAGGAAGGAAGGAAGGAAGGAAGGAAGGAAGGAAGGAAGGAAGGAAGGAAGGAAGGAAGGAAGGAAGGAATGGAGAATAGAAGGAAGGAAGGAAGGAAGAAAGGAAGGAAATAAGGAAGGAAGGAAAAAAAGGGAGGAAGGAAGGAAGGAAGGAAGGAAGGAAGGAAGGAAGGAAGGAAGGAAGGAAGGAAGGAAGGAAGGAAGGAAGGAAGGAAGGGAGAATAGAGGAAGGGAAGAAGGAAGGAGAGAGCAGGATGAAAGAAGGAAGGGAGGATGGGAGAAAAGGAAGGAAGGGAGGAAGGAAGAAAGGAAGGAAGGAAGGAAGGAAGGAAGGAAGGAAGGAAGGAAGGAAGGAAGGAAGGAAGAAAACAAGGAAAGAAGGAAGGAAGGAAGGAAGGGAGAAAAGACGAAGGGAAGAAGGTAGGAGAGAGCAGGAGGAAAGAAGGAAGGAGGGGAAGGAAGGAAGGGAAGGAAGGAAGGAAGGAAGGAAGGAAGGAAGGAAGGAAGGAAGGAAGGAAGGAAGGAAGGAAGGAAGGAAGGAAGGAAGGAAGGAATGGAGAATAGAAGGAAGGAAGGAAGGGAAAAAAGAAGGAAGAAAGGAAGGAAGGAAGGAAGGAAGGAAATAAGGAAGGAATGGAGAAAAGAAGGAAGGAAAAAAAGGGAGGAAGGAAGGAAGGAAGGAAGGAAGGAAGGAAGGAAGGAAGGAAGGAAGGAAAAAAGGGAGGAAGGAAGGAAGGAAGGGAGAATAGAGGAAGGGAAGAAGGAAGGAGAGAGCAGGATGAAAGAAGGAAGGGAGGATGGGAGAAAAGGAAGGAAGGAAGGAAGGAAGGAAGGAAGGGAGAAAAGAAGGAAGGAAGGGAATAAGGAAGGAGAGAGTAGAAGGGAGGAAGGAAGGAAGGGATAAAACAAGGAAGGAAGGGGGAAAAGAGGAAGGAAGGTAGAAAAGAAGGATGGATTGAAGGAAGAAAGGAGAGAGCAGGAGGAAGGAAGGAAGGAAGGAAGGAAGGAAGGAAGGAAGGAAGGAAGGAAACAAGGAAGGAAACAAGGAAGGAAACAAGGAAGGAAACAAGGAAGAAAACAAGGAAAGAAGAAAACAAGGAAGGAAGAAAACAAGGAAGGAAGAAAACAAGGAAAGAAGAAAACAAGGAAAGAAGGAAGGAAGGGAGAAAAGACGAAGGGAAGAAGGAAGGAGAGAGCAGGAGGAAAGAAGGAAGGAGGGGAAGGAAGGAAGGAAGGAAGGAAGGAAGGAAGGAAGGAAGGAAGGAAGGAAGGAAGGAAGGAAGGAAGGAAGGAAGGAAGGAAGGAAGGAAGGAAGGAAGGAAGGAAGGAAAGAAGGAAGGAAGGGAGAAAAGACGAAGGGAAGAAGGAAGGAGAGAGCAGGAGGAAAGAAGGAAGGAGGGGAAGGAAGGAAGGAAGGAAGGAAGGAAGGAAGGAAGGAAGGAAGGAAGGAAGGAAGGAAGGAAGGAAGGAAGGAAGGAAGGAAGGGAAAAAAGAAGGAAGGAAGGAAGAAAGGAAGGAAGGAAATAAGGAAGGAATGGAGAAAAGAAGGAAGGAAAAAAAGGGAGGAAGGAAGGAAGGAAGGAAGGAAGGAAGGAAGGAAGGAAGGAAGGAAGGAAGGAAGGAAGGAAGGAAGGAAGGAAGGAAGGAAGGAAGGAAGGAAGGAAAAAAAGGGAGGAAGGAAGGAAGGAAGGGAGAATAGAGGAAGGGAAGAAGGAAGGAGAGAGCAGGATGAAAGAAGGAAGGGAGGATGGGAGAAAAGGAAGGAAGGGAGGAAGGAAGAAAGGAAGGAAGGAAGGAAGGAAGGAAGGAAGGAAGGAAGGAAGGAAGGAAGGAAGGAAGGAAGGAAGGAAGGAAGGAAGGAAACAAGGAAGGAAGAAAACAAGGAAAGAAGGAAGGAAGGGAGAAAAGACAAAGGGAAGAAGGAAGGAGAGAGCAGGAGGAAAGAAGGAAGGAGGGGAAGGAAGGGAAGGAAGGAAGGAAGGAAGGAAGGAAGGAAGGAAGGAAGGAAGGAAGGAAGGAAGGAAGGAATGGAGAATAGAAGGAAGGAAGGAAGGGAAAAAAGAAGGAAGAAAGGAAGGAAGGAAGGAAGGAAATAAGGAAGGAATGGAGAAAAGAAGGAAGGAAAAAAAGGGAGGAAGGAAGGAAGGAAGGAAGGAAGGAAGGAAGGAAGGAAGGAAGGAAGGAAGGAAGGAAGGAAGGAAGGAAGGAAGGAAGGAAGGAAGGAAGGAAGGAAGGAAGGAAAAAAAGGGAGGAAGGAAGGAAGGGAGAATAGAGGAAGGGAAGAAGGAAGGAGAGAGCAGGATGAAAGAAGGAAGGGAGGATGGGAGGAAGGAAGGAAGGGAGGAAGGAAGGAAGGAAGGAAGGAAGGAAGGAAGGAAGGAAGGAAGGAAGGAAGGAAGGAAGGAAGGAAGGAAGGAAGGGAGAAAAGAAGGAAGGAAGGGAATAAGGAAGGAGAGAGTAGAAGGGAGGAAGGAAGGAAGGAAGGGATAAAACAAGGAAGGAAGGGAGAAAAGAGGAAGGAAGGTAGAAAAGAAGGATGGATTGAAGGAAGAAAGGAGATAGCAGGAGGAAGGAAGGAAGGAAGGAAGGAAGGAAGGAAGGAAGGAAGGAAGGAAGGAAGGAAGGAAGGAAGGAAGGAAGGAAGGAAGGAAGGGAATAAGGAAGGAGAGAGTAGAAGGGAGGAAGAAGGAAGGGATAAAACAAGAAACGAAGGAAGGAAGGGAGAAAAGAAGGAAGGGAAGTAGGAAGGAGAGAGCAGGAGGGAGGAAGGAAGGAAGGAAGGAAGGAAGGAAGGAAGGAAGGAAGGAAGGAAGGAAGGAAGGAAGGAAGGAAGGAAGGAAGGAAGGAAGGAAGGAAGGAAGGAAGGAAGGAAGGGATAAACAAGGAAAGAAGGAAGGAAGGGAGAAAAGAGGAAGGAAGGGAGAAAAGAAGGATGGAAGGAAGGAAGAAAGGAGAGAGCAGAAGGAAGGAAGGAAGGAAGGAAGGAAGGAAGGAAGGAAGGAAGGAAGGAAGGAAGGAAGGAAGGAAGGAAGGAAGGAAGGAAGGAAGGAAGGAAGGAAGGAAGGAAGGAAGGAAGGGAGAATAGAAGGAAGGAAGGAAGGAAGGGAAAAAAGAAGGAAGGAAGGAAGAAAGGAAGGAAGGAAATAAGGAAGGAATGGAGAAAAGAAGGAAGGAAAAAAAGGGAGGAAGGAAGGAAGGAAGGAAGGAAGGAAGGAAGGAAGGAAGGAAGGAAGGAAGGAAGGAAGGAAGGAAGGAAGGAAGGAAGGAAGGAAAAAAAGGGAGGAAGGAAGGAAGGAAGGGAGAATAGAGGAAGGGAAGAAGGAAGGAGAGAGCAGGATGAAAGAAGGAAGGGAGGATGGGAGAAAAGGAAGGAAGGGAGGAAGGAAGAAAGGAAGGAAGGAAGGAAGGAAGGAAGGAAGGAAGGAAGGAAGGAAGGAAGGAAGGAAGGAAGGAAACAAGGAAGGAAGAAAACAAGGAAAGAAGGAAGGAAGGGAGAAAAGACGAAGGGAAGAAGGAAGGAGAGAGCAGGAGGAAAGAAGGAAGGAGGGGAAGGAAGGAAGGAAGGAAGGAAGGAAGGAAGGAAGGAAGGAAGGGAGAATAGAAGGAAGGAAGGAAGGAAGGGAAAAAAGAAGGAAGGAAGGAAGAAAGGAAGGAAGGAAATAAGGAAGGAATGGAGAAAAGAAGGAAGGAAAAAAAGGGAGGAAGGAAGGAAGGAAGGAAGGAAGGAAGGAAGGAAGGAAGGAAGGAAGGAAGGAAGGAAGGAAGGAAGGAAGGAAGGAAGGAAGGAAGGAAGGAAGGAAGGAAGGAAAAAAAGGGAGGAAGGAAGGAAGGAAGGGAGAATAGAGGAAGGGAAGAAGGAAGGAGAGAGCAGGATGAAAGAAGGAAGGGAGGATGGGAGAAAAGGAAGGAAGGGAGGAAGGAAGAAAGGAAGGAAGGAAGGAAGGAAGGAAGGAAGGAAGGAAGGAAGGAAGGAAGGAAGGAAGGAAGGAAGGAAGAAAACAAGGAAAGAAGGAAGGAAGGGAGAAAAGACAAAGGGAAGAAGGAAGGAGAGAGCAGGAGGAAAGAAGGAAGGAGGGGAAGGAAGGGAAGGAAGGAAGGAAGGAAGGAAGGAAGGAAGGAAGGAAGGAAGGAAGGAAGGAAGGAAGGAAGGAAGGAAGGAAGGAAGGAAGGAAGGAAGGAAGGAAGGAAGGAAGGAAGGAAGGAAGGAAGGAATGGAGAATAGAAGGAAGGAAGGAAGGAAGGGAAAAAAGAAGGAAGAAAGGAAGGAAGGAAGGAAGGAAGGAAATAAGGAAGGAATGGAGAAAAGAAGGAAGGAAAAAAAGGGAGGAAGGAAGGAAGGAAGGAAGGAAGGAAGGAAGGAAGGAAGGAAGGAAGGAAGGAAGGAAGGAAGGAAGGAAGGAAGGAAGGAAGGAAGGAAGGAAGGAAGGAAGGAAGGGAGAATAGAGGAAGGGAAGAAGGAAGGAGAGAGCAGGATGAAAGAAGGAAGGGAGGATGGGAGGAAGGAAGGAAGGGAGGAAGGAAGGAAGGAAGGAAGGAAGGAAGGAAGGAAGGAAGGAAGGAAGGAAGGAAGGAAGGAAGGAAGGAAGGAAGGAAGGAAGGAAGGAAGGAAGGAAGGAAGGGAGAAAAGAAGGAAGGAAGGGAATAAGGAAGGAGAGAGTAGAAGGGAGGAAGGAAGGAAGGGATAAAACAAGGAAGGAAGGGAGGAAAAGAGGAAGGAAGGTAGAAAAGAAGGATGGATTGAAGGAAGAAAGGAGATAGCAGGAGGAAGGAAGGAAGGAAGGAAGGAAGGAAGGAAGGAAGGAAGGAAGGAAGGAAGGAAGGAAGGAAGGAAGGAAGGAAGGAAGGAAGGAAGGAAGGGAATAAGGAAGGAGAGAGTAGAAGGGAGGAAGAAGGAAGGGATAAAACAAGAAACGAAGGAAGGAAGGGAGAAAAGAAGGAAGGGAAGAAGGAAGGAGAGAGCAGGAGGGAGGAAGGAAGGAAGGAAGGAAGGAAGGAAGGAAGGAAGGAAGGAAGGAAGGAAGGAAGGAAGGAAGGAAGGAAGGAAGGAAGGAAGGAAGGAAGGAAGGAAGGAAGGAAGGGATAAAACAAGGAAAGAAGGAAGGAAGGGAGAAAAGAGGAAGGAAGGGAGAAAAGAAGGATGGAAGGAAGGAAGAAAGGAGAGAGCAGAAGGAAGGAAGGAAGGAAGGAAGGAAGGAAGGAAGGAAGGAAGGAAGGAAGGAAGGAAGGAAGGAACGAAGGAACGAAGGAACGAAGGAACGAAGGAACGAAGGAACGAAGGAACGAACGAACGAACGAACGAACGAACGAACGAACGAACGGGGAGAATTAGGTCATTTTGACACAAAAACAGTACAAGGGTTAAAAAGGAGTCTTCATCTCTGATTAGCCACGTTGCCTTGCTCTCCTTTCTGCACTTGTATGTTGTGGTCCCCCCCCCCCACCACCACCGAATAACCGCCCCGCTGCTGCAGCTCCACTCTGGGCAGACGGGACTTGAGATAGAGGGCTGTGATCATCATGCTAATGCCGTCCTTGACTGAAGTAACGTGCTCCAGACTGGATGGGCGGAAGAGCGAGGCTTAGCGGCGGAGAGAAGGAGCGAGAGAACAGGCCGGGCGGCTTTGGGGTTGTGTGTTTGTGCCTGTGTGAGTGCCGAAGGAGGAGGGTGTGCAGGACGGATAGTTTGAAGCTTAAAGGATGAAAGAATGAGAGGGAGGAAGGTGGAGGGATCAAAGGGGAAGAGAAGACGGGAAGATGAGGGCAAAACTCCTTTATAGAAGTCATCACTTAGTTCCTAGGAAGCAGCATTTCTTGTGGGGGGGGAGTATCCCTGGTATGACAGCTAGAGTGTATCAGTGACTACCTTTACATGCAGTCAAAATTCTGGTTATTGCTAATATTCCGGTTACTGAAACATTTGGAATATTCCGTTTACATGGTAATTAATCATTCGGGATATCTGGATCAAACCAGCGACGCGTGGAGAACATCATGACACAATTCCTGTCATTTCTGCTTCTTCTTCCTGTATCCAAATTCAAAACAAATGCTGCTTCGCACAACTTTTCTCTCACCTTCTTTTAAATCTTGCTATACCCGTACTTTACATTCTACAAATGCCAAAATGTTCATATCCTTCATTACATTTATGAAGTGATTAGTCTCCTCCTGGTCTTGGTTTCTCCGTGTTTATAAGAACTTCCTGGACTCAAAAGACCAGGATTCCTTGTGAACAGAGCATGCGCAGAAAACAAATTCCTGTTCCGTTTGATGGGGATATCCCGTTTGGTGTTTACATGACCCAATATTCAGGTTTTAAAAGGAGTAACCAGGGGTCATATTCGGGTTTTTAAAAGGGGTTATTGGTGTTTACATGGCCGTGCAAATTCTGGTTATTACCAATATTGGGGTTTTAAAAGGGTTATTGATGCATGGAAACGCAGTCAATGAGAAAAGGGAGGGAAATTACCCAAAAGTATCAAAGTTACGGCCACGAGCACAAGTCAAATGTGCTAACATGGTCCAGAGAGGTGCTTAAGAGCTTTATGGTGAATAACCTCAATGTCTGGTCGGTTAGCCATCAACACTTCCCCAGCCCGGCGGTAGAAACACCACTAGATCTTCAGTCTTTCATCTCTCACCTTGACTTTGGGACTGACAACCCAAACGTAAGGCAGATGTTCCGCGACAGCATTCCTCCGCCGTCTCCTCTTCCTCTCCGGGTTTCTGCTGCCAGAGACGTTCACTGAACAGTTCATCATCCAAATGTATTTGTGGAACCTTGTCGTGTCATCCTGGATCATTCTGCCTCTCTCTACTGAGTCTGCAGTCTCAAGGTCTTGGACGTTCTTACCTTGACTCTTTCCTGATGGATCAAGTGTTGGAGGAATACAGATGGGAACAAGATCTTCACCTGGTGAATAAATGAATGAGATATGTATATTAATGTAAACTCAAGGGTAAAACTGGAAGATATTTGAATATTCCTCCAAAAGTGCATAATATTATCAAATGATTTAAGGAATCGGCAGGAATACCAATGCCCAAAGAGCAAGAGTACAAGGCTAAACTGGCCACCTGTTGATATCCAACCCCTTAGAAGGTTGTAGTTTCATCTGTGTCCTTTCTTTCTGGAGTTTGCATGTTCTCCACAGACTGGCGCAGGTTTTCTCCAGGTGCTCCAACCGTCACACACAGGAACCACGTTCTGGTCAGCTGAACTAAGAAAGAAGAGGAGGGACAATGAGTCAAAGGCCCAGTCCCAATCCCCCCCTAGTCCTACTTTTCAGTCTTACCCCTACATTTTGTGCGTTCCCGTGAGGGTAGTGGTGTCCCAATTCCTCTTTTCATCTAGGGCCAGTGGACATAACGAGGGTTAGTGTGTATCAATCTAGCCCTTCACAGCGAGGGTTTTCAGATTCTGACTTCGCAACCGAGGGTCAGAAAAATTTCCCAGAATGCTTTTCGTCGTCATTTGCGGACTGAATCAAACGAAAAAACATAGCGGACATTTCTTATTTTTTTGTGAATAAAATCAATATTTTGAGTTAGTTTCTGCATAAAAATGTGTTTTGATTACATTTCTAGCGAGAAATATATATTTTACTTTCATAATATTCACTCAGTGAATGTACATGATCACTCGCTTGGTCGTTGTTGCGTTGTATCTTCAGATCTCGCCAGAATAAAGGCTGATTTATGGTTCTGTGTTACACCAACGCAGAGCCTACGCCGTAGGTTACGCATCGCCGCGTACCCTAGCAAATTTCTTAACAGGCGTTATTTGGATAAACTGAGCCCAGGTTGGGGATCTTAACGGTTACTTTTACACCTGAAAAAATATTAAAACTTAATAAAGTGGCATATTAACAGCGCTACAGCGTAAATTAAAACTTAAAGCTTTTAGCTCTCGGTATGTGCAAACGTAACTACGCAGTGACGTAGCAAGTGGTGTCCCAATCCCAAGGGAAGATTACAAGGGTCGTACTCATTTTTAGGGCTAGTGGTAGAAAGTAGGGGGGGATTGGGACTGGCCCAAAGTCACAGGTGAAAAAGGGTCATCCAGACTGGCATCAATAAGAAGTCAAAAATCCCGTCTCAAAGGTCATTTATATTTCTGTGATGGCCCCATTAATGTAAAAAAGTACAGTTAGGTTTTCAGGCAACATGTGTTGGCTCCTTGGCACCGTCTTTTCCAAAGATGTCCATATACTGTAGAGCACCAGCGATGACACCCATTGTGTTGCTCATCTTGTGACATGTCTGCAGAACGAATGGGACAAAGAAAACATCTGAAACTTCATCGCTTGGCACGAAGCAGTAATGTGTTGACCTTGTGATGGATGGAAGACGTGAAATAAAGTTGACAAGAATAGAAATGAAATATCTTTAATTCAAGACTTGGGTTTTGGGTCGTTCTTAAACATTCTTCCTACCATCTTTAAAGGTCATAAATTATGCTTTTCCTTCAATTTCCAGGCTAGTTTTCATTTTAACCAGTGCATGATTGATTAAGCAGTAAATAAGTTGTCAATAAGCAGGCAGGAACAGTCACTTTCGGAACTATACGGAGCTGCATCGATCTCTTATAGTTGATTCACAATAGACCATTTCTAGAGTTGTTGTTTTACTTTACATCTCATTTCAATGTGCTTGTGTGATCCCGCTGGGAGCCCGTTCACTTCACACGGGAACCTCCACAATCCCACGCAGCTGCAAAAACCCCGTCTTCCTGTAACTTTTCAAAGATTTGCCTCGCATGCACTGACGAATTTCCACTGGTGTGGTAGATTTCAGAGATAACAAAGACAGTGTGCTCCCATCAAGATAATGTACAGACCATATAGAGTTAGACTGTATAGGCTGCATGTTAGAAATGAGAGAATACGTTTCTCTCTCATGGACAACCTGATCTCACAAATATCGGTGAAATGCCCACGACCTCTCACCACTATTTTCCGTGGCACCAACACGGAAATGGTATAATTCCGTGTGAGCACCACGGATATTGTACCTACTGTATGCAAAGTCAATGGGATCCGTTGTCGTGATATATACACTGATTATTATATTATTATTATGTATATATTATTCTTTATTATAGTGGCTAAGTTATGAGTTTTTGACGCACAAGTTACTGTTTGTTACTATCAGTTTGCAAAAACATGTTTTTAATGCTGTTTTAACAGTGTTTTAATGGTGTTTTGAGGATTTTTAACAGTATTTTGACGGCGAGTATTTAACCGTGTTTTCTAGTATTTAACGTAAATTCAAGTATTTAACCGTGCTGTTTGCTGTCGCCATGACGACGGAGGTGGCGTAAGTGATGTGAAATTATTATTTTTAGCAAAAACCACAAGCGTTTCCTACTTCTAACCAATCATAGGTTAGAAGCATATGACGTAGCGGGGACGCCCAGGGAATTCCCTGTGTTTGACGGAATGGGAGAATGGTTAAAACAATTAATTTAAATATCGCCTGTCTCCACTTCCTGGTTCAAAAGCAATTAAAATTATATTTTGTGGCTGGACGACGCTCTGGTTAAGGTCTGGTTAGGTTAATGAATCACTTATGATTGGTTAGAAGTAGGAAACGCTTGTGGTTTTTGCCAAAAATAATAATTTCACATCACTTACGCCACCTCCGTCGTCATGGCGACAGCAAACAACATGGTTAAATACTCAAATTATTTTAAATACTAGAAAACACGGTTAAATACTCACCATCAAAATACTGTTAAAAATCATCAAAACACCATTAAAACACTGTTAAGGCACTATAATAAAGAATAATATATACATAATAATAATGTAATAAGATCAGGTTGCTCATGGCAGGAGCAAGTTGTTGTTAGCATCAGCATCAAGACAGAAATGTACCAGTAGCAGCGGCAAGAGCTGTATTTGAAACAAGCTGATGGAGGACAAACCTGGCAGAAAATGAGAAAGATGACCTCTGCAAACAAAAACATGATTGTGACATAATTCTATATCAATGGAAACATTGTTATAGTTGTTATAAGTCCTCCACACTAAAACTGTATTTGTTTATATTGTGACATTTGCCTGATATGTTCAGATTTAAGTCTGTTTCACCGTAATGATAAAGACAATGGATTTTTTTTTTGTTGCAAAAAAAAAACATTTTTATGGTCATAGCAAGACAAAAAATCCCTGGTCTCAGTAAAATAACTAAATCACATTAAGCTGATTTACATTTAGTATGCTGGTGTTCTGCGTGCTGGCTCAGTGTCGCACTGCTTTGTAGTGTTCCAGTCAAGAGTATTTAATTTCCCCACAGGCTCAACACACTCAAAATGCAAAACTGAACCCAAAAACAGTCTGAACGCTGACAGGCTGAGTGCTTCATGATGCCTAACTACAGATGTTTCCAACAATGCGTCGCTGCTCTGATAGATCCCGTCCCATGCGTCATCAAATCATCAACGGTTAGTTCTCTCAGAGTATTTGATTTTTATCTTCCACAGGTCAATGGCGGGCTAATTGCAGCTCTGCGCTCACAAGGAGACGCTTTCAACCAAATCAGAAAACTCCGGGAGTTACACAAGATATACTGCCGGGCAGGAGAAATGCAATTTGCATAGATATAGCTCTGGGAGGACCGATAAAAGTTAAAGTTTCAGCACAAGTTGACTAAGTGAAGGAATATTCCTGACCTCACCTGCAAGTTGCACCAAAGACGCTGATTTAGCAACCCAGTCTCACATAAAAACCTTCCTATGTTGGTCCAAAGTGCAAAAACGTAGAGGGGTTACAATAATAACGCTTGAATTGTATAACCGTTACATTTTTCTGACTATTCGTTTTACGTCCAAGTCACGTGACTTTCAAGATTCTGGCCATCACACCAAAAAACATGGCGGATATTTCTCATTTTTTTGGGAAACAAATCAATATTTTGAGTTAGTTTCTGCATAAAAATGCGTTTTGATTACATTTCTAGCGAGAAATATATATTTTACTTTCATAATATTCACTCAGTGAATGTACATAATCACTCGCTTGCTCGTTGTTGCGAAGTTGTTTCAGATCTCGCCAGAATAATGTGAAACTGCAACGTTTGAATAATGTGAAATCGCAACATTTTGGTTGCTGGACGGCAACCTGATTATTACATTATTATTATTTATATATTATTCTTTATTATAGTGGCTAAATTCTGAGTTTTTGACGCGCAAGTTACTGTTTGTACTGTCAGTTTGTAAAAGCAACCAAAACGTTGCGATTTCACATTATTCTGGCGAGATCTGAAAAAACTTTGCAACAACGAGCAAGCGAGTGATTATGTACATTCACTGAGTGAATATTATAAAAGTAAAATATATATTTCTCACTAGAAAATGTAATCAAAACGCATTTTTATGCAGAAACTAACTCAAAATATTGATTTTTTTTTTCACAAAAAAAATGAGAAATGTCCACCATGTTTTTTGGTGTCACGGCCAGAATCTTGAAAGTCACGTGACTCGGACACAAAACGAATAGGCAGAAAAATGTAACAGTTATACAATTCAAAGACTATTATTGTAACCCCTCTACATTATTGCACTTTGGACCAACGTAGGCAGGGTACGTTTTTATGTGAGACTGGGTTGGATTTAAAGACTGTGATATCATCCTTTTCTTTGTTTTCCTCCAGTTGACTGGAAAAGCGTTGAAATCATTTTTATCCATCAATGCATCACAGAGAATCTTTTTTTTTTTTTGTTTTTAGCACATTTGAGTTAACTAATCTGTCTATTTTGAGTTTTAAAATTATTAATTTGCAGTCACCTGCAGGAAGCAGAAAACGAGCCCGGCTTTACAGTGACAGCTTTAATCATTTTTCTCTGTTCTTTTAATTGAAATGCCTATTTAAAGCATTTTGAGTTCCATTTTTTTTTTAATTTAAAGGTGTTATACTAATAAACATGGCTTTATGCGCTCTACTCTTATGTTTTGTTGAGATCTTCTGGTTTTTTCATGGTAAAGGTCTTGTATGCAATCGTTCAGGTTTGGTCTTTGAGTTCATTGTTCTGTATTCTGGGCTTCTTTGGTTTTGTATTTTGATTTTTGTTCTTATTTCACTTTGTTTCCTTTCGTAGAGCTTTGGAGATCTTACTTCCATCAGCACTTCAGTGCCAGAACACTGTCGGTTATTCTGTTTCTTGTCCGTTTCCTACGTTTTTGTTGATTTTGTTCATGTATAACTTATTTCATTTTAACTGCATCTTTTATATTCATTCCTAGTTTATATGCTTTTTTTCGTATTTGTAATTCCATCAGTCATTAACGAGACATGTAGATCAATACAAACGTATGTCTCGGTCTGACCCCTCCCACGGTATAATATTGATTGATAATGATGTGTTTTGGTCCTGTTATCCCTCCTCATTTGTTTGAAAGCTCTTTCATTTCTCTTTCCTGTAGGTTTGTCCCCAGTACTCCAGTTGTAAAAAGAAATCAGGGGGGATGGTGGATTTTATCATATGGGGACAGATAATTTGTGCTGATTACAAATAATATAATATATTACAAATAATAGCAGTGACCCAAAACAGCTGCAGAAATACTGCAGGAATGACATAGCAGCAGTTAAATGCAGCCTTCTGTAAGCTTTAAATATCCACTGGGCTTACATCAAATACATCAAAACACAACAATTAAAAACTGTTTTCTGAACTTATCAATATGACTCTGTCCTTCACAGGATAAGTAAAATGGATCACTGCAAAAACTCAAAATCTTAACAAGAATATTGTCTTATTTCTAGTTAAAATGTCTCATTTTAGTAAAAAAATCTCATTACACTTAAAACAAGACTCATCACTGGAAAAATAACTTATTTGACAATTTTCACCTGTTTCAAGTAAATTTTCACTTGAAATAAGTAGGAAAATCTGCCAGTGGAACAAGATTTTTTTTAGATAAATCTTGTCCCACTGGCAGATTTTCCTACTTATTTCAAGTGAAAATTTACTTATTAACTAAAAGTTATTTTTCTGGTGATGACTCTAAATGTTGAAATAGCAGTAAAACCACATTCATTGATGAAATGACATAAGGGATGGAAAGGAGGGATGGCAGTTTTAGAGGGGGGATGATTTGGACCGTTTTTATTTCAGGGGGGGGGATGTCATCCCCCCTCATCCTCCCTCAACTCCAGTACTGTTTGTCCCTGAAACACAAGGCCTGGGGTGGAATCTGCCCACATGTCGTTGGGAATGGCCTCCACACATCGTGTGTTGATTTCCTCGGTCATCTCAGCAGTAGTTTTCACCTGTACGGTGCCCCATAAAGACGTTCCCCTCCAGCCAGTTGCAATTTCAGGTCGTCCTAAAAGGCATCTGAGGACTTGCACCCCCCCCAACCTCTGAGCTCATGACAGTAATGAACAAAAACCACAACCTATTTCGCCTTGCTCAACTCCATTCTTGCTAATTCCCAGAGGCTTACTGTCAACGCATCCGCATCGGAATCCTATGATGTGTCAATCCGAGGTAGACTCTCATGTTGGGAAAAAGACCGTAAGGTCCTGGTGAGTGACGTGTCTGAATATTCCCTTTAACTTGTTTTCTCATCATAACCACAGCCCCCTGCAGCAACGATGACTCTCTTCATTCACCAGATCCTTTGTCACAGTTGTGATAAGAGCCAAAGACAAGTAAGTGGGAGCATTACAACGTTGTCTTACTCAAAGCTGTGTTTTTGCTTCACAGGAAGCCAATATATCTGCCAATTTGGATTGTTCTGCATCTTTG
Organism: Cololabis saira; assembly: GCF_033807715.1. NCBI lineage: Eukaryota > Metazoa > Chordata > Actinopteri > Beloniformes > Belonidae > Cololabis > Cololabis saira. The sequence continues at coordinate 17,806,537 of NC_084603.1, forward strand.
ACGTTGCTCCCCATAACCCCCACCCCCCCCTACCCCATCGCCCTTTCTTTGTTATTTATAGCTTGTGCTGATAGTGACGCAACACAGTACAACTGCAAAGGACGAGAAAAAAAATCAAGTGATTGTTTGAATGCAACAATCCATTGGATTATGAGGATATAAGGCATCTATTACCAAGAAAAATCTGTATTAATTTATATTATACTATGATTTATCCTTATATTTAGGGCCCGAGCACTTACAGTGCGAAGGTCCTATTGTATCTGCAGGATTTTTTTCTTCTGATGAAAGGAGGGCCTTTTTTCCCCCTAAAAGTGCCCCAAAAGTCACCAAATTTTGCACCAAGCCAGGCCTGGCGAAAAATTTGATATTGAATGGTTTGCATTAATGGGCGTGGCCTAATGGCTCAACAGCGCCCCCTAGAAAACTTTGTGCCTCAAGCCCCACAATACGGTTTGACGTACTGTATTTTCACGACCATATGGCGCACTGTGTGGAAAGGCGCACCCTCAGTTTTGTGTGTCATTTTTGGTTTTAAAACACACATACGGCGCACCGACCCAAAAGGCGCCGTCTACGGAGACGGAGCTGCACACACAGGCGTTGCAAAACACACACGCGCTAAAAATAGAGCGGAAGCAAAAACTTAGTTTGATATTTTAGTTCACTTTTCACATCAATCAAACCCTACAAAGGTTCATATTCTGTTTCTGCATTAAAGAATTTAAAAAAACCACCGGGGCGCCGCACATAAACCTGTCTCAGCCACTGATCATCTCCTCATCCATCCAGCCCTTTTCATTTCACTCTGGCTGGAAAAGTCTGTTTAGGCAACGCTTTTCTTTTAAAAATCACCATAGCCGGCAGTTTCTGTCCATCAGTTTGGCAGGCAAGCACAAGAGTAAATACACTTTTCATACCCCGTTGTGCTCCGCCCCCCCCCCCCCGCGCTGGTCCGGGTCCGCTCCCCGTCTGCTCCCCCGCGCTGGACCGGGTCCCAGGTCCCGGTCCGCCCCCCCCGCGCTGGTCCCGCTCACACACGCGCTGTCGGGGAGCCGGTACCGGGTTGTATTCCGTCAGGAGCTCCGCTCCGCTAATTCAGCTGCGCCAGTCCGAATTTCCAGACCTGTCTCGGCCACTTGATCATCATCATCCCTTCATCCAGCCACCCCTTTTCATTCGTCCTTATAATGACTCCGGCTGGAAACGTCTTATGCAAAGTTTTTCTTTTAAAAATCCCCATACAGTTTCTGTCCATCAGCTGCGCCAGGCAAGCGCCACATAAATGAGAATCTGTGTGTGTCGCGCCGCGAACACACACACACGCGCATTTCGGGATCCCGGTACCGGGTTTGTAACCGACAGATTTGGCTGGAAATCTCGGAGTGTGAAGCTGATCCGACCTGAGACGTACCACAGAAATCTCTGCTCGTAAAGCGGCCAGGAACCAGGTCGATCGGACCCGCTTTGGAACCAGGAAGTCGGGCTGCAGCAGCGCCCATCACCGCGGCTTTAACCGGGGAACGTGACCGGTTCCGACCGGCCCCGGGACCGAGGAACCCACATGGACTTGTAGTAGGGGCTCCCGGGGAAAGAGCACCGGCATTTCAGCCGGATCTGCAGCGGGGAACCGGCGATCGGACCCCGCAAACCCACGGCAGGTGCATCCTCGGTTCCCGACATGCAAAACACACGCGCGCTGCAGAACAAGTGTGCTTATTTAAATAGAGCGGAGCAAAACTTAGTTTGATTGTATTTTATTTCACTTTACACATCAAGCAAATCCTTAAAAGTTTTCATCATCTGTTTCGCATTAAACAGCTCAGTGGTGTTGTTCACGTCGCAACTCACAGGGGCTTCACCCGCCCCCCTTCTCCCTTTACCGTTCTCACGGCCTTACATTACCGTAATTCAGGTAATAGACACGGCGCACCGTTTCTTAAGGCGCCCGGCACATTTAAAAAAAAAAAAAAAGATAAAAAGTTGCGCCTTATGGTCGCGAAAATACGGTACATGCACGAAAATCGGTACACACCTGTATCATGTCGCAACTTAAAAAAAAGTCTCTTGGCGCCATGGCCGAAACCGAACAGGAAGTCGGCCATTTTGAACACGTAATTTTGGTGCAATTTATGCCATTCCTTTGGCAGTTAATACGGCCCGAACCGTAACATGCACCCAGGTGTGTTATACATCAAAATGTGCGTCTCCATCCTGTGACTACGCGCATTACTTTTCTCTTTCAAAAGTGTTACTGTGGCGACGCTAGACGCTAAAAAGTGCGCCCCCCCTTCATCTGATTGGTCCATATTAGATAGTTCTCCAAAAGTCACCAAATTTTGCATGCAAGCCAGGCCTGGTGATAAATTTGATACTTCATGGTTTGCATTAATGGGCGTGGCAAAATGGCTCAACAGCGCCCCCTAGAAAACTTTTCTCTGCCATAACTTTTGAATGGTTTGACATAGAGAGTCGTGGGTGGTGTCATCGGACTCAATATTGAGTTCTTGAGCTTCATTGGCCTGAATTGGCCCAGGCCCTTCTTCTGATTGGTTGTCCCTTGAGCTTCATTGGCCTGAATTGGCCCAGGCCCTTCTTCTGATTGGTTGTCCCTATTTTCTGCCATAACTTTTGAATGGTTTGACATAAAGAGTTGTGGGTGGTGTCATGTCTGATATGCTTATGGGGGGCGGTGGCCGTGAGTGTGAGGGCCCGTTCATCGCTGCTTGCAGCTTAAATTTAGCTTATTCTCCTTAGTTGTCCTATGTTTTACATATCTCCGTAGATATTGTTTGTTTCATTATAGGAGGAACCACTCGACAAGCCCTTATGGGTTTTTTTGGTTCCTCTTGCACATTATTTCTGTTACATTGTATTTCTTTTTTTTGTTTCCTTTTTTTTCTATACTGTTTGTCTGAATTTTTGGCGGTTGTATTTTTTTTTTTATGTGCAAATAAATAAATGGTGCGGCACTAACATCAAGGGTCGACTCGACGGCCAGCTCTCTGTCCCCGTCAGGGGAGAGCTGGGAGCCGGAGATGACAGGGTGGACAAAGGACGAGGAAGATGATGAGACTGAGACAATGAAGACGGACAAAATGAGGTTGAACGAGCTGCGTGTTGGTGATTTAAATCCAACGCAGCTAAAATCCAGTCTCCACCTTATACATTTGGAATAGGCTATGATGCTTGATCCACGGAACTGAAAAGATTCATAATAATGAATTAGTTCTGATTACCGATACCTGGGAGGGTTCTAAAGTTTACAAATGAATCATTTCTATTTCACTGGACCGTATTGATCAACTCTACACGGTTTAGCTGCAGTCTGGAGTTAACTCCAGACACTGATGTTAGCGTCTGACAGGTTCCCCAGTTGGCAGATGGGTCACCTCCAAATCACAAGCTATGAAACAGAAACTAGCGGGTTTATTTTGACATCGTTTTAATACCGATTTTGCCGCTGGAGTGACTTCCAACTTCGACCACTGATGCAGATTAAACTCAGTGGGCTAATTCCACTGTCTCCAATTTACTGAATTTAAAGGTTAGAGTTCCCTCCAGTTGGAAACCCCTATGTGACATAAGAACGCTGTCTTTTAGTGCCTTTGTTAGTTAGCTGATTAGCTTGACAGATGGAATAGCAGACCCCGTGAGGAAACTGATATTATTATTTATTTAGCAGTATTATTACACAGCGAGGAAGAAGACACAATCCCATGCATAAATGATTACGTTAACATTAATACCTGATTGGATTTTGCCCACTGGGGGACGACCGTCACTGTCCTGTCGTAGTGTGTTCTGACTAACTGTGCAATCGGCTTGAACGGTTGTTTTTAGGTAATATCGTGTTAACCCTAGTACTGTCTTCGGGTCAAGGAAGGAGGAAGGGAAGAAGGGAGGAAAGAAGGAAGGAAGGAAGAATGAAAAGAAGGGAGAAAAGAAAGAAAGAAGGAAGGAAGGAAGGAAGGAAGGAAGGAAGGAAGGAAGGAAGGAAGGAAGGAAGGAAGGAAGGAAGGAAGGAAGGAAGGAAGGAAGGAAGGAAGGAAGGAAGGAGGAAGGAAGGAAGGAAGGAGTAAAGAAGGAAGGAAGGGAGTAAAGAAGGAAGGGAGTAAGAAGGAAGGAAGGAAGGAAGGAAGGAAGGAAGGAAGGAAGGAAGGAAGGAAGGAAGGAAGGAAGGAAGGGTGAATAGAAGGAAGGGAGGATTAGAGAAGGAAGGAAGGAGGAAGGATGGAAGGAAGGAAGTGAAGGATGGAGGAAGGTAGGAAGGAGAGGAAGGGAGAAGAGGAAGGAAGGAAGGAGAAGGAAGGAAGGAAGGAAGGAAGGAGGTGGAAGGAAGGAAGGATGGATGGAAAGGATGGAGATGTAGGTTGTTGGTGTTTGTATGTTGGTTTGGAGGTTGGAGGTAAGAAGGTTGGAAGGAAGGTTGGAAGTTGGAAGGATGGAAGGAAGGAAGGATGTTGGATTTGAAGGTTGGAAGGTAGGATGGAAGGAAGGTAGGAAGGAAGGAAGGAAGGAAGGGAAGGATGGAAGGATGGAGAGAGAATTAGGTTATTTTGACCCAAAGACAGTACAAGGTTAAAGTGCAGCCCCATCGTGGTATCGTGGTTGTGCTGCGGTTAGTTGTGTCAGTATTTAGCTCCATGTCAGAATGATAATTATTTGACATTTTTTAAGTATTAACCCTTCTATATATTTTTTAGAAGTCAAGAAAGACCTTTAAAACAACTAAAATCTACATGTTGTTATTTTATTAGTCAATTTAAATTTTTTAAATATCGACAAAATAGTAAAATAAAAATATTGGATCAAAAAATATAAATATATAAACTACAAAAATAGAAAAAAATATATAAATAAAGTCTTCAAAAGGATAGTTTCTAAATTTTGCACGTAAATTCATCGTATTCCTTTAATTTACTTCAATCAAAATAATAATAATTGAATTCTCTCTCTCTCCTCCACCTCTATTTCATTGATTTAATTCCTTAATTTTCGTTCTCTCCTGTTTCAGACATTGGTTTGCACTGAACTTGCCACATATCCAGTTTCCCTGCGTGATTATAAGAAATGCAAGGCCCTTATTCGTCTCCGCCGGACGACTCGGAGAGTTAATCGTCCAGTTGAAAACAGCTGGAGCTGAAACCAGAGTTTTATGTCATAATTTACAGTGAATAGCAGGGGATTCACTCCTGCAGTCTGTCTGGACACGACCTCTGATTTAACCCTCGTACTGTCTTGGTCAAAATGACCTAATTCTCCTGTCCTTCTTCCTCCTGCTCTCTCCTTCCTTCTCCCTTCCTCTTTTCTCCCTTCCTTCCTTCCTTCCTTCCTTCCTTCCTTCCTTCCTTCCTTCCTTCCTTCCTTCCTTCCTTCCTTCCTTCCTTCCTTCCTTCCTTCCTTCCTTCCTTCTTTTCTCCCTTCCTTCCTTCTTTCCTCCTGCTCTCTCCTTCCTTCTCCCTTTCTCTGTTCTCCCTTCCTTCCGTCCTTCCTTCCTTCTTCCTTCCCTTCCTTCCTTCTTTTCCCCCTTCCTTCCTTCCTTCCTTCCTTCCTTTCTTCTTTTCTCCCTTCTTTCCTTCTTTCCTCCCTCCCTTCCTTCTTTTCTCCCTTCTTTCTCCCTTCCTTCCTTATTTCCTCCCTTCCTTCCTTCTTTCCTCCCTTCCTTCCTTCTGTCCTCCCTTCTTTCCTTCCTTCCTTCTTTTCTCCCTTCCTTCCTTCTTTCCTCCCTTCTTTCCTTCCTTCCTTCTTTCCTCCCTTCCTTCCTTCCTTCCTTCCTTCCTTCCTTCTTTTCTTACCTTATTTCCTCCCTTCTTTTCTTTCCTTAATTCCTTCTTTCCTCCCTTCCTTCCTTCTTTCCTCCCTTTTTTCCTTCCTTCATTCTTTTCTCCATTCCTTCCTTCTTTTCTCCATTCCTTCCTTCTTTCCTCCCTTCCTTCCTTCCTTCCTTCTTTCCTACCTTATTTCCTTCCTTCTTTTCTTTCCTTAATTCCTTCTTTTCTCCATTCCTTCCTTCCTTCCTTCCTTCCTTCCTTCCTTCCTTCCTTCCTTCCTTCCTTCCTTCCTTCCTTCCTTCCTTCCTTCCTTCCTTCCTTCCTTCCTTCCTTCTTTCCTCACTTCTTCCATTCCTCCTTCCTTGACCTGAAGACAGTACAAGGGTTAAAAGGCTACATTCCCTCATAGTAATATCTGTATTTGCTCCAGAAAATCAATCCGTCACCAGTTCCATGTGTTTTCACCAGACGAGCTCTGGCAGTAAACGTGTACTTGACTTGGAGAGGCCTCAGACATGAAGCCAAAATGTGCGACTGTGAGCTGCTAGAATGTGACAGAAATTCAAATCCCTGCAAACAGGAATGACGTGCAGGAGGCTCTACAGAAACAATTACGCCGGCTCATGTGTAGTGTTCTCACCGACGGAGGTGTAGAGCAGAATATGACACAGCAAGAAGCTTCAAGTGTCAGCACCAAAATCTGATGCCAGTTCAGGCTTTGATGAGTTTTTCTGCGGCTGTACGACGTTTCCATCTAGTGGTGAAAAGAGGGAACTTTCTCTGGTTTAACCCTGGTACTGACTGTGGGTCAAAATGACCTAATTCTCCTTCTTTCCTCCTTCCTTCCTTCCTTCCTTCCTTCCTTCCTTCCTTCCTTCCTTCCTTCCTTCCTTCCTTCCTTCCTTCCTTCCTTCCTTCCTTCCTTCCTTCCTTCCTTCCTCCCTTCCTTCCTTCTTTCCTCCTTCCTTCCTCCCTTCCTCCCTTCTTTTCTCCCTTCCATCCTTCTTTCTTTCCTTCTTTTCATTCTTCCTTCCTTCTTTCCTTCCTCTTTTCTCCCTTCCTTCCTTCCTTCCTTCCTTCCCTCTTTCCTCCTGCTCTCTCTCTTCCTTCCTTCCTTCCTTCCTTCCTTCCTTCCTTCCTATCTTCCTTCTTTTTTCCCTTCCTTCCTTCTTTCCTCCTGCTCTCTCCTTCCTTCTTCACTTCCTCCTTTCTCCCTCCCTTCCTTCCTTCCTTCCTTCCTTCCTTCCTCCCTTCCTTCTTTTCTCCCTTCTGTCCTTCCTTCTTTCCTTGTTTTCTCCTTTCCTTCCTTCCTCCCTTCCTTCCTTCCTTCCTTCCTTCCTTTTTTTCCCTTCCTTCCTTCCTTCCTTCCTTCCTTCCTTCCTTCCTTCCTTCCTTCCTTCCTTCCTTCCTTCCTTCCTTCCTTCCTTCCTTCCTTCTTTCCTTCCTTCCTTCCTTCCTTCCTTACTTCCTTCCTTCTTTTTTCCCTTCCTTCCTTCTTTCCTCTTGCTCTCTCCTTCCTTCTTCTCTTCCTCTTTTCTCCCTTCCTTCCTTCTTTCCTTGTTTCCTTCCTTCTTTCCTCCTGCTCTCTCCTTCCTTCTTCTCTTCCTCTTTTCTCCCTTCCTTCCTTCTTTCCTTCCTTGTTTCCTTCCTTCCTTCCTTCCTTCCTTCCTTCCTTCCTTCCTTCCTTCTTTCCTCCCTTCTTCTCTTCCTCCTCCCTTTCCCCTAAGACAGCACAAACTTTAAAACATAAAAAAAAAACAGAAGAAAATGTCCTTTATGAGCAGAATCAGAGTCTAAAACGAGGTCAACGAGCAGGTTAATGCCAGGGCTGGATTGTGTTTGAGAGGGTTTACTATGTAGCTACTCAAAGAAAAGGCTGGTAATAAAACGAGTGTCAGTTAAGAGATAAAACAATAGTTGAGGTCAAGGCAAGTATATTTAAAACGTGGAGAGAAATGCAATTGCATATTGTCCTTGACGAGCAGCTCAAAGATGTTTCAGCAGCAGCAAGTGTTTGGCTCGGCTCCAGACCGGCTCATTTAACAGATTTTTATTAAGTGAAAGACGAGCTGGCACAAGCAATTAAGTGTTCAGAGGGAGGTGAAAAATGACTGAACGCCAGCCCCCAACCAAATGCAAATGTGCACAGGAATAAACCCTTTACATTTCCATGAGGCGAGTCCACGAGCGAAGTTCATAAATGTTTGTCCTGCTGTAACCAGTCTGGAGTTGTAAAAAAAAATCAGGGGGGATGGTGGATTTTATCTTATGGGACAGATAATTTGTGCTGATTACAAATAATATTATATATTACAAATAATAGCAGTGACCAAAACACCTGCAGAAATACTGCAGGAATGACATAGCAGCAGTTAAATGCAGCCTTCTGTAAGCTTTAAATATCCACTGGGCTTACATCAAATACATCAAAACACAACAATAAAAAACACTTTTCTGAACTTATCAATATGACTCTGTCCTTCAAAGGATAAGTAACATGGATTACTGCAAAAACTCTTAACAAAAAAAATCTTAACAAGAATATTTGTCTTATTTCTAGTTAAAATGTCTCATTTTAGTAAAAAAAAATCTCATTACACTTAAAACAAGACTCATCACTGGAAAAAACAACAATTTTCACCTGTTTCAAGTAGATTTTCACTTGAAATAAGTAGAAAAATCTGCCAGTGGAACAAGATTTATCTTCTCATTACAAGCAAAAATAATCTTGTTCCACTGGCAGATTTTCCTACTTATTTCAAGTGAAAATTTACTTGAAACAGGTGAAAATTGTCAAATAAGTTATTTTTCTGGTGAGGAAGGAAGGAAGGAAGGAAGGAAGGAAGGAAGGAAGGAAGGAAGGAAGGAAGGAAGGAAGGAAGGAAGGAAGGAAGGAAGGAAGGAAGGAAGGAAGGAAAGGAGAAAACAAGGAAAGGAGGAAGGAAGGGAGAAAAGAGGAAGGGAAGAAGGAAGGAGAGAGCAGGAGGAAAGAAGGAAGGAAGGGAAAAAAAGGAAGGAAGGAAGGAAGGAGAGAAGGAAGGAATGAATCAATCTAAATCACCAGTCACCATTTGGTTACTAAATGTTGAAATAGCAGTAAAACCACATTCATTGATGAAATGACATAAGGGATGGAAAGGAGGGATGGCAGTTTTACAGGGGGGATGATTTGGACCGTTTTTATTTCAGGGGGGGATGCCATCCCCCCTCATCCCCCCTGATCCCCCTCAACTCCAGTACTGGCTGTAACGTATCCAGTGGTGCAGCAGCTCTTTAACCTGCGCGGCTGCAGAGCTTCTGCCAGCGCGCGGCTTTGTCTGCGAGGCCTTTATGAATATGCATTTCTTTATTCCCTTCACAGACTGTCACGTCTGAGTGCTCTCTCGCCCCATCACGCGCTCACACAAGGACACACTGTACACAACCCAAATCTGCTGCTGTGTACACGGAGATGCGTTTCCCGAGTGCTCCATGTCGGGCTTGTAATGCATTCAGTTGTAGTGCAATCAGTAATCCAGCCTACCGGTGGTACATTTTTCATTAAGGCATGTATTTCCCCTTCCAGTAAAGTGTGTTATGATTATATAAGGACCCTTTCTGATGGTGAAAACTCTAATTATGTTTGTAATGTTGTAGGCTACGCCCCATATTTGTAGCATTTGTAGCATCACACCCCTGAAACCTGCAAACTTGTTCTGAAAATAACCGTTCCACAGCAAAAAAACAAACTGTTATTGGCCGGGTTTCCCAGATCCGACCTCTTTTAAGGATTTAAGAGAGGTTCAAAGAAGGTTTCAGCTAAGAGAGAAGCCTAAGATACGGGTGTTTCCCAGATGACTTCTTAACACCGTCCTTTAGTTTCGCTCTTTCAGACGCTCTTTCGAGCAGCTGTCCGGTTCTGAAACCAAATCAATCGATGCCAGCGCATTTTCACAGCAGCACTGCTACCTAACGCACTAATTCCCTGCTGCCTGTGCGTTATAATGAAAAATTAAGATGATAAATATAATTCAATGGCCCTTTTTCATGATGAAAACAAGACTGCAACTAAATAAGAAGTAGTAAGAGAATAATGAGGGAATGTATTGCTTTTATTGAATGTGAAAGATGGACGAAAGGAGAAATTATCTTAACGATCATTCAGCATATAGGACCACATTGTATCCTCCTGACTAGTAAAACAGAATCCTTCACATCAAAAAACTATTCTGAAGTTTATTTAGCTGCTTGACCGTTTTCACTATTGCATTTATCAACGTTGTATTTGCGGATGTGTGGAGACACAGCGGGTGTGGAGACCAGTGTTGAGACTAACGTTATTTAGTAACGCGTTACAGTAACGCCGTTAGTTTTGCGGTAACTAATACTTTACGCTTTACTTTTTAAATTCAGTCACGCAATTACCGTTACCAAACGGTGCGTTACTCCGTTATTTCTGGCTACAGTTACCAGTTTTGTTTTGTATAAAACCTCCTGAGTTAAGGTTCATAAAAGGGTAGGCATAATAAGCCTTGGCTTCAGCCTGTACCTTTTCGGTGCCATTTAAAATATTGGACTATTTTTATGTTGTATTATGTTTAGGGGTGTAACAATATATCGTGCCACGAAATTTCGCGATACAAAAACGTCACAATACGTGTCGTGGAGGTGACAAGGTGTATCGCGATATTGGGTTATTAATATTAATCTATTGTGTTGACTAGAAACGCGCATCCGACCGCGACCGCGACCGCACCTCGACCCGGGAACCAAAATCTTACTCCGCTCAGAAGAAACTAGTCCCATTTTACAGTCCCGTTTTGAGCTCTGAACTTTTACTTATGTAAGTCTGGTGTAGAGTTAAGCCTTACCTTATTAAATTAAACCTTTTTCGGGTCGTGAGTAGGATAAACACGCAGGCAACTTCTGCTGAGCTCCAGTGTACTTTAATGTCCGCTCAACAGCGTAGGATTTTAGAGCATCAACACAGCACCTAGTGCTGTATCACTCCGCCCAATCTAAAACATATTAACCACTACAGATAAACTGACTGGTGTCATTATAGTCCCTGATTTACATCAGAATATAAAAAATATATTTATAAAATAATGAACCTTGAATTACAAAAATAAACTTCTTAACAAAAATAAATCTCCTCTTACACTTATAAGGTGAGCATGAATCAATCTTTTTTATGATGCAAAATTGTATGTATTTATTTAATTAATTTATTTATTTATTTAATTTTAGTTGTTAAATTAGAAATAAAAAAAGTCAAATCATACATGAGAGAAACTATTCAGTTTGTGGCAAAATATGTTTACTGAAGATGCATAATGCAAACCTGACATTTACTTTTAGTTCAGTTTGTGGAAAATGGTTGGCCTGGCTTTCTCTTTAAAACTTAAACAGTTATAAAGCATTACAAACTGTAACAATAGGGCAAACGCACAGTATTGTTTTGTATTTTGTGTCTTTCAAATAAAAGACAATTTTTTTCCAGTCATATGTTCCTCATGCAAGGTTGTTAAAAAAATACTGCTATAATATCGTATCGTATCGTTATCGTGACCTCAATATCGTGTATCGTACCGTATCGTGAGATTAGTGTATCGTTACACCCCTAATTATGTTGTATCCAAATGGACTGAAATAAAACTCAAAATCCCCAACTCTGGCCAGTCTCAAGCTGATCCAAAATGCTGCGTGAGGTTTTTGATGAGTTAGCAGGAAACATCTGTTTAGTTTATTTTTTATGAATTGGTATGACATCAAATTTGAATTTTCAGTTTCAGTTGAATGAATTGAATAATGAATTGGATTTACGCATGAATAACAATGAACTGAACTAAACTCAAAGATGATTTGGACTTAATTGGATTGTATTTAACTTTGTAAACTTGCAATGCGTTCTGTGTGAAGTTGATTGAGGTGACTTTGTTTTGAATTGGTTATACACAAAATTAATTAAAATCGATTGAATTAATGTAGATCGGTTGAAACAATAAACATTTTGAAATTATAAAAGTTTAAACAATTCATGTTTGCTTAAACTCGATACAGGGTAAGTGTTAACAAAAGTCTTAATTATTTCCACACACAACACAGCAATTTTGGTAAACATTTACCTGATTTAGGAACATTGTAGCCCAAAAATCTGAAATCTAAATAAAAATACGATCATTTATGCTTCTGATCAGGCCAGTACTGAAGTTGAGGCGATGAATTACGAGCCAGTCCTGGTTTCCTGTGGCCCTGCTGTCATTGTTAACTTCATGTGTGTGGCAGAGTGGAGTAGCTGCAGCCACTCAGGTGGATGGGAAACAGGTGTGTCCCATCAGCCTGCCAGCCTTGATAAGGACTGGGAGACTGCAGCTGGGCAGGTGGGAGACTGGAGCTGTTGATCGTGAGGTGCTGCTGGTCTGCTGGCTGAAGGTGATTGTTCACGTGTGGGTGATCTGAGCAAATAAAAGGGTCTGCACAAAACTCCGTGTCCTCTCCATCCTTCGGTCGGGCCCCCGTAGCATCCACCCTGCTACATCTGGCGCCCAACGTGGGGCCCGAAGAATGGACGAGAGAGGCACGGAGCGGGCCCTGGACGCGCTCGCCCGGGCCATGGCGGGCATGGCGGCCGCCTTCCGGGACCAGGGCGAGCGGCAGCTGGCCGCCATAGAAGCCCTGGTGGCCGCGGGGCGACCCACCGCCCCTGCACCCCGTCTGAGGGCCGCCGCAGCAACGCGGGAGGAGCTGGCGGCGCCGCAGCTGAGAGGCCGGGAGGCAGAAGCTGCGGGCCGCCAAGCGACGGCTCCCGAGGCGGCGGGACCCGCGGAGCGACCCATCCCTGCACCCCGTCTGAGGTTCGCCGCGGCAGCGCTGGTGGCGCCGCAGCTGAGAGGCCGTGAGGCAGAAGCTGCGGGCCGCCAGGCGACGGCTCCGGGGATGGAGTCAGCGGCGGAGACGGAGGCGGAGTTGGCTGGGGAGGCGGCTGCGGAGGCGCAGCCGCCATCAGCGACGGCGGGGACGGAGGCGGACCACCAGCCAGAGCAGGGCTGCGTTGCGGAGGAGGAGGAGGAGGAGGCGGTCCCGGAGGCGGACCGGCAGCTGGCGCAGGACTACGCCACGGAGGAGGCAGTCCGGGGCGCACCGTGTGACCCGAGGCCACCACGGGCCCGGCCAGGAGAGCGTCGTCCACGGCGACCGGGCCGACGCCGGGGTCGCCCCCCCCCGACCGTTGCGCTGGTCGGGCCGACGCCGGGGGCGACCACCCCGACCGTTCCACTGCTCAGGCCGACGCCGGGGACGACCCCCCGACCGGGAAGCCCGGAGGGTTCCTCTCCCGCTCCGAGGGGGCGGGGGGGGGAGTATGCTCGGCCGGACGGACCCCGGCTCGAGTTTGTCGTTGGGGGTGTGTGGCAGAGTGGAGTAGCTGCAGCCACTCAGGTGGATGGGAAACAGGTGTGTCCCATCAGCCTGCCAGCCTTGATAAGGACTGGGAGACTGCAGCTGGGCAGGTGGGAGACTGGAGCTGTTGATCGTGAGGTGCTGCTGGTCTGCTGGCTGAAGGTGATTGTTCACGTGTGGGTGATCTGAGCAAATAAAAGGGTCTGCACAAAACTCTGTGTCCTCTCCATCCTTCGGTCGGGCCCCCGTAGCATCCACCCTGCTACAATGTGTTTCTGCACCGTTTCATCTCACTTACTTCACACATCTGTCAGCTTCACTAATCTGCTTCTGGAAAAGACTCTTAAACTCTCGTGCTTTGTTGTTTCAGCTCATTTGCATGTCTCTGATACTACAAAACATGTGCTCATTATTTATTCATCCTCAAATAAAGGATTGTGGGCTCTGTTGACCATGAAACCTCCTCCATCTTCATCATCCATCTTCATTAGAGCAGACAAACCTTCCGAAGGATGTGATTCAGAACGCCGTACTATCGGTGTTTCTGACTGAAGGAAGTGACAGCATTGTCATGAATCAGAGAAACAGACACATTAAAGGCTCAATGGCTTCACTTTGTCATGGCGATCTTTTCCCATTTCATCTGAGTTTGGGCCAGTCCCAATCCCCCCCTAGTCCTACTTTTCATCACTACCCCTAAATTTTGCGCGTTCCCGTGAGGGTAGTGGTGTCCCAATTCCTCTTTGCATGTAGGGCTAGTGGACATAACGAGGGGTAGGGAGTGCAGTCTTGCCACATCCAATTAGAGTCGCTCCTTTTCTTGTGCTGGCCCCCCCTTTTCTTCTCTTTTTTCTCTTTGTACATGGTGCAGCATCCTCTGCCGGTGGCAAAGAGCATCTCTGAATGCAAAACACTGGATCCTGCAGCGTGGGAGTGAGAGGGGCAGGGTAACGGCCCGGGCAGGCGGGGGAGAGATTTGTCCGTCAAGACTCCTCTCCCTGGCCCTGCCCCTTTTCAACCTTTCCCCGACCCTGAACCCAACCTGGGACTTCCTGATTGGGCCGGAGCTTCGGGAGCTGCTGCTGGCCTGCGGTCCCCACCCCTGGTCATCCCGTTGCTGCTTCCACCTGCCTGCTGTGCTGCTGATGTCCCCGACCCCCCAGTCTGGCCCTCGGCAGGAGGGTCCCCCCTTACGAGCCAGGTCCTGGTCCAGGTTTCTTCCCTCCTAAAGGGGAGTTTTTTCTTGCCACTGTTTGGCTTAAGGTTTTTCTCCCACTATGGGAGTTTTTACCTGCCATTGTTTATGTAATAATTGCTAGGGGGTTTATGTTCATGTTCTGGGTCTCTGGAAAGCGTCTAGAGACAACTTTTGTTGTATTAAACGCTATATAAATTAAATTGAATTGAATTGAATATGGCGGCGGCGTTGACGTATCGCAGCAGCAGGCAAAGCCACTCGATGGGGCGTCTACGTATATATGTCTATGCTTGCACCCGGGTGTAAATAGCCTTTGCCTATTCCCTCTGGTTGTTTCCTTCACTGGCTGCTAGTCTGCCGTTGCCATGTGGAGCTACAACTGCAGCATGTTGATGCTGAAATATAAAGCAGAGGCCGTTTATCAGCACTAGGAACCATCAAGCGGTGCAGTTTAGTGAAACTGTTCATTTGTAAGTTAATGTAAATTTTATTGATTTCACTATAAGTCACTTTGGGCACAAAAAAAAAACAAATGCTTTATAAAAAGAGTTTAGAACTAGGCTATAAACATGCAAAACAACGTTGCTAATTAAGCAATCTGGACATCAGGCGAGACGTGCGATGGGAAGGGTCAGTGAACATTAGAATATTGTGATAAGGTTCTTTATTTTCTGTAATGCAATTAAATAAACAAAAATGTCATACATTCTGGATTCATTACAAATCAACTGAAATATTGCAAGCCTTTTATTATTTTAATATTGCTGATTATGGTTTACAGCTTAAGAGTAAGATTCCCAGAATATTCAAATTTTTTGAGATAGGATATTTGAGTTTTCTTAAACTGTAAGCCATGATCATCAATATAAAATTAAGATTTGTAATAAATCCAGAATGTATGACATTTTTGCATTGCAGAAAATAAAGGACTTTATCACAATATTTTAATTTTCTGAGAAAGTCCGGTATAGAAATATTTTGACTTGAGCTTTGAATGAATGAATGAATTAATTGATTAATTATTTCGAACATGTATATAAAATGAAAATAAAAATAAAAATAAAAAGATAAACATTTACATCTTCATATTCACATATGTTCGGAAAAAAAAGGAGTAGGAAGAAGTCTACACTTTTTCCTAGTTCCTACCCCTTTATAACTCTATGGATTTACATTATTGCTATTACTATATCTACACAATATCCATTTAAATATAATCTATATAAATACTATGTAAACATGCCTATTATTAAATAATTATCCATATAAGTATATAGACAATATAAATATTACATTAATATTATATCAATATCTAGAAAATACAAATATTATATACATCTATATAAATATACACTATGTAAACTACATAAATATATATATGTGCTACATACCCAATAAATATATAACATATATTACATAATAAATATATATAATATATAAAAATATGTAACATATATTACATAACAAATATATGTAATATATAGAATATATAAAAATATATAACATATATTACATAATTTTAACTATCCCTCTCAACTGTCGCCTAAACTTGACAGTTGGTTATTTAGTTATTTAGATAGTTCTGACAAAAGAAAATGTTAGAATTGTGTTTTTAATCTCATGTCCTCATGTTAAGTGGAATTTTCTGAGAAAAAAGACTTTAACATTTTTAAAAGAGGAAAAGCAACCTCCACATCTCTTCTTCTTTTACCACGTATCAGATCCTCCAGTTCCGGGTCTGGGCTAATCTGAATTTACTCCAAATTGCACAGACATAATAAACGTATCCTCCAAACAATAGGTCCCCAGTCTCATCCAGGATAATGGGCTTTGTGAAATTGTTTCTCATCTAATTTGATCAATAATCATTTCTTTATTTTCAATCATTTTTGCTCTCATCGGATGTCAAATGATGAGGCTTTGGGACTCATGCTGGACGAGTGTAAAAAGGCTAAAAAGGTTAGTCTTGTTCTGCAAAAATGACACCAAATTAAAGCTGCAAGCAGCGATGAACGGTCCTCCACCATTGTACACGTTCAGGCTGCAGTGGAAGCTTGTATGACTTCATGTAGATTTTTCAGAACTGGACATTTAGTGGATGAAACACCCACGACTCTCTATATCAAACCATTCAAAAGTTATGGCAGAAAATAGGAACTATGAGATATCGACCAATCAGAAGAAGGGGCGGGGCTAATGCAACCCAATGACCCCGGCTCGAGTTTGTCGTTGGGGGTGTGTGGCAGAGTGGAGTAGCTGCAGCCACTCAGGTGGATGGGAAACAGGTGTGTCCCATCAGCCTGCCAGCCTTGATAAGGACTGGGAGACTGCAGCTGGGCAGGTGGGAGACTGGAGCTGTTGATCGTGAGGTGCTGCTGGTCTGCTGGCTGAAGGTGATTGTTCACGTGTGGGTGATCTGAGCAAATAAAAGGGTCTGCACAAAACTCTGTGTCCTCTCCATCCTTCGGTCGGGCCCCCGTAGCATCCACCCTGCTACAATGTGTTTCTGCACCGTTTCATCTCACTTACTTCACACATCTGTCAGCTTCACTAATCTGCTTCTGGAAAAGACTCTTAAACTCTCGTGCTTTGTTGTTTCAGCTCATTTGCATGTCTCTGATACTACAAAACATGTGCTCATTATTTATTCATCCTCAAATAAAGGATTGTGGGCTCTGTTGACCATGAAACCTCCTCCATCTTCATCATCCATCTTCATTAGAGCAGACAAACCTTCCGAAGGATGTGATTCAGAACGCCGTACTATCGGTGTTTCTGACTGAAGGAAGTGACAGCATTGTCATGAATCAGAGAAACAGACACATTAAAGGCTCAATGGCTTCACTTTGTCATGGCGATCTTTTCCCATTTCATCTGAGTTTGGCCACTGTTTGGCTTAAGGTTTTTCTCCCACTATGGGAGTTTTTACCTGCCATTGTTTATGTAATAATTGCTAGGGGGTTTATGTTCATGTTCTGGGTCTCTGGAAAGCGTCTAGAGACAACTTTTGTTGTATTAAACGCTATATAAATTAAATTGAATTGAATTGAATATGGCGGCGGCGTTGACGTATCGCAGCAGCAGGCAAAGCCACTCGATGGGGCGTCTACGTATATATGTCTATGCTTGCACCCGGGTGTAAATAGCCTTTGCCTATTCCCTCTGGTTGTTTCCTTCACTGGCTGCTAGTCTGCCGTTGCCATGTGGAGCTACAACTGCAGCATGTTGATGCTGAAATATAAAGCAGAGGCCGTTTATCAGCACTAGGAACCATCAAGCGGTGCAGTTTAGTGAAACTGTTCATTTGTAAGTTAATGTAAATTTTATTGATTTCACTATAAGTCACTTTGGGCACAAAAAAAAAACAAATGCTTTATAAAAAGAGTTTAGAACTAGGCTATAAACATGCAAAACAACGTTGCTAATTAAGCAATCTGGACATCAGGCGAGACGTGCGATGGGAAGGGTCAGTGAACATTAGAATATTGTGATAAGGTTCTTTATTTTCTGTAATGCAATTAAATAAACAAAAATGTCATACATTCTGGATTCATTACAAATCAACTGAAATATTGCAAGCCTTTTATTATTTTAATATTGCTGATTATGGTTTACAGCTTAAGAGTAAGATTCCCAGAATATTCAAATTTTTTGAGATAGGATATTTGAGTTTTCTTAAACTGTAAGCCATGATCATCAATATAAAATTAAGATTTGTAATAAATCCAGAATGTATGACATTTTTGCATTGCAGAAAATAAAGGACTTTATCACAATATTTTAATTTTCTGAGAAAGTCCGGTATAGAAATATTTTGACTTGAGCTTTGAATGAATGAATGAATTAATTGATTAATTATTTCGAACATGTATATAAAATGAAAATAAAAATAAAAATAAAAAGATAAACATTTACATCTTCATATTCACATATGTTCGGAAAAAAAAGGAGTAGGAAGAAGTCTACACTTTTTCCTAGTTCCTACCCCTTTATAACTCTATGGATTTACATTATTGCTATTACTATATCTACACAATATCCATTTAAATATAATCTATATAAATACTATGTAAACATGCCTATTATTAAATAATTATCCATATAAGTATATAGACAATATAAATATTACATTAATATTATATCAATATCTAGAAAATACAAATATTATATACATCTATATAAATATACACTATGTAAACTACATAAATATATATATGTGCTACATACCCAATAAATATATAACATATATTACATAATAAATATATATAATATATAAAAATATGTAACATATATTACATAATAAATATATGTAATATATAGAATATATAAAAATATATAACATATATTACATAATTTTAACTATCCCTCTCAACTGTCGCCTAAACTTGACAGTTGGTTATTTAGTTATTTAGATAGTTCTGACAAAAGAAAATGTTAGAATTGTGTTTTTAATCTCATGTCCTCATGTTAAGTGGAATTTTCTGAGAAAAAAGACTTTAACATTTTTAAAAGAGGAAAAGCAACCTCCACATCTCTTCTTCTTTTACCACGTATCAGATCCTCCAGTTCCGGGTCTGGGCTAATCTGAATTTACTCCAAATTGCACAGACATAATAAACGTATCCTCCAAACAATAGGTCCCCAGTCTCATCCAGGATAATGGGCTTTGTGAAATTGTTTCTCATCTAATTTGATCAATAATCATTTCTTTATTTTCAATCATTTTTGCTCTCATCGGATGTCAAATGATGAGGCTTTGGGACTCATGCTGGACGAGTGTAAAAAGGCTAAAAAGGTTAGTCTTGTTCTGCAAAAATGACACCAAATTAAAGCTGCAAGCAGCGATGAACGGTCCTCCACCATTGTACACGTTCAGGCTGCAGTGGAAGCTTGTATGACTTCATGTAGATTTTTCAGAACTGGACATTTAGTGGATGAAACACCCACGACTCTCTATATCAAACCATTCAAAAGTTATGGCAGAAAATAGGAACTATGAGATATCGACCAATCAGAAGAAGGGGCGGGGCTAATGCAACCCAATGAAGGTCAAGTACTCAATACCGAGTCCGATGACACCACCCACGAGTCTTTATGTCAAACCGTTCAAAGTTATGGCAGAAAGTAGGAACTATACCAGATGAAGGGTGGGCGCGCTTTCTGGCGTCTAGCGTCGCCACAGTAACGCTTTTGACTGAGAATAATGAGTAATGTGCGTCGTCGCAGGATGGAGACGCACATTTTGATGTATAACACACCTGGGTGCACGTTACGGTTCGGGCCGCATTAACGGCCGAAGAAATGGCATAAATTGCGCCAAAATTACACGACTAATTCAAAATGGCCGACTTCCTGTTGGGTTTGGGCCATGGCGCCAAGAGACTTTTCTTTAAGTTGTGACATGATACAGGTGTGTACCGATTTTCGTGCATGTACGTCAAACCGTATTGTGGGGCTTGAGGCACAAAGTTTTCTAGGGGGCGCTGTTGAGCCATTAGGCCACGCCCATTAATGCAAACCATTAAATATCACATTCTTCGCTAGGCCTGGCTTGGTGCAAAATTTGGTGACTTTTGGGGCACGTTTAGGGGGAAAAAAGGCCCCCTAAGAAAGAAGAAAGAAAGAATTCCTACAGATACAATAGGGCCTTCGCACTGTAAGTGCTCGGGCCCTAAAAAGGGCAAAGGGAAAGAAATACACATGAAAAAAGAAATGACACGCTTTTCTTATCCGAGTGCTGCTTTACTTTTAATGATCCGGCTGTTCACGTCTGCGAGGAGCACTGGTATTTGCAGATTAGAAACTAATCCCTCTGAAGATGAAATACCTTCTGATACTCGGCTACTGCGCGAGCCAACGAGGATCAGACTTGGGCTGCTTTGTTCTCCAGTAATAAGTCATTGAGGAGGATTTAGCAGAACATGTATGATCACATCCATTACCTGGATGTTAACTTGTTATCTCAACACGCCAACTCTAATGATGGTTATTCTGCCTGGCCAGAGAGGTTCTTTATCGCCTCCCAGCAGCCGCAGGGCTCCGTCTACATGTATTTAACACCACCCGAGCTTTTTATCATTTATGATGCTTTATAAGATGATATTCAAACAGCAAGGGTAATTAACATGGATCAAACTGGCCATAAGTTGTATGAGGCTAGAACAGGAGTGGGCAACCCGCGGCTCTAGAGCCGCTTGTGGCTCTTTAGCGCCGCCCTAGTGGCTCCTGGAGCTTTTTCAAAAATGTTTGACCTTTTTTTTTCCTTTTTTTCTTTCTTTTTTTCTTCTTTTTTCTTTTTTTCCTTTTTTCTTTTTTTCTTCTTTTCTTTCTTTCTCGAAATTTCTACTTTTTTCTCGACATTTCTACTTTTTTCTCGACATTTCAACTTTTTTTCTCGAAATTTTGACTTTTTTCTCGCAATTTCGACTTTTTTCTCGACATTTCTACTTTTTTCTCGACATTTCGACTTTTTTCTCGACATTTCGACTTTTTTTTCGACATTTCGACTTTATTTCTCGAAATTTCTACTTTTTTCTTGACATTTCGACTTTTTTTCTTGAAATTTCGACTTTTTTCTCGACATTTCGACTTTTTTCTCGACATTTCGACTTTTTTCTCGAAGTGCATAATGAAAAAAAATCTCCCCCCAGTTCTAACTAATATAGAAACATGCAGCATGTGTTGCCTTCATTCTAAGGCTTATACAAGCCTTTTCATTTTTTGCAGCTCCAGACATATTTGTTTTTTGTGTTTTTGGTCCAGTACGGCTCTTTCAACATGTTGGGTTGCCGACCCCTGGGCTAGAAGAAATTTGCATGAATGTAAATGTAATAACTTAAATGTGGGAGGAGCTGGGGAATGAACTGTTGTGCCACAGCGGTTGCGCTGTTCAGTTATCAAGATTTATTAATAATTTTATTCAACAATTATTAATAATTAATAAAGTCGACTACTTATCAAATTGAATTATCAAAATGACTTAATCAAATCGAGGTACCACCTGGATTTCCAAGAAAAATTATAACTTTAACAGCAGAAATCAGTCTCAAAATTATGGGTTATTCTGCAGAGTAACAAAAAAGGGCTGTTATTTCTGCAGGATAATGTTGAAGGCTCTTAAAGAGTTCGGCACTAGCTCTGTCAAACAGCCATTGTGACAAAATATGTGTAAAACAGCACAAACAACTTTTCTCATTAAAATCAATCAGAATTTATTCACATCCAGGTGTCAAGCAGGTGGAAAAGCGACACCATTGAATAAATCCTCATGGCAAACTACGTTAAAAACGTAAAACACTAACCATCACGAAAAACGAATGAAAAGAAATCAAAAACAATAAACACGTGATACAAATCTTCCGATCATCTGTGTTTCAAAACAACGTGGCCGCGCGTGGCCGTCCAAGATGGCTGCGCCCTCGTGACACCACGTGCAATGAGAGAAATGCCGGTGTTTAAACCGTGATCAACTGGCGAAATGGCGCTACAAAGTGGATAACAGTAATATGCATATAGTAAACAACGTTGCACACAAAGTTAGCTCTAAACCGCTCTAAATTAAACTGATCGCCCAAAACACAGCCTCACGCTTCCTCTGTCCAGATCGGGAAGGACTCGCATTCTCGGGTGCTGATCGAGTTTCTGCCGGGGTTTTCCAGGTGTAGGAGAGCCTTCGTTTCGGCTCGGCTCCACCATGCGGCTCGGTTCCTCCGTCCGGCAGGGATCCCACCGGCAGATCGCTCCTGCAGGGGTCCTCTGGTAGCGAGCGGCCGCTCGGCCCTCTCCCGTTCCTACTTTAAAAAAGAAAAGACAGTATTGCAGCGTGCAACAGCCGGGCCGATCCTTCCCGTCACGGAGCCTCTTGACGCGGCCTCCATGCGCGGGACAGTCCACTGTAATCACGGCCGCTCCCGTTTCATCGCCGAGGCGCGGGCTCACGGACGCAGGAGAATCTGCTTCTCAGGCTGATGTGGACGTGTTGCCGGAGGGTCGGATCCTCCTCGCAAAAGAAACTCAGATAGAGAAAAGTTAGTAGGAGCGGGAGCCGGCAGCACCGCAGCGCTCCGGGGCCGCAGGAGACCGCTACGGATCTTCAGACAGGATGATCGGATTGGGGGTGCGTTTTCTCCCCCTTCTGGGGGGGAGGCCGGTCTGTTCCGACGTGCCTTTGGCGTGAAGCCAAGCTGGAGCGCGAGGGGATGCAGAGATGATGGAGGGCAGAAGAGAAGAGAATTTGAAGAAGGAAGGCAAGCCTTTTCGTTCCGCGGGCTGCGGTGACGTCATCAGCGCCTGGCCAGTGACTGGACGCGCACTCTTCAGGCGCTGCCCCTAAGGCACACATTTTAAGAGGCACTTTAAAGCTGATTTCAGACCGGGGTTGAGCCGGCTTAAAAGTCGAATTCACATATTCACAAAATGTTCAATAAGACATTCATAAGAGTCCAGAGTTTACATGACCACATGACGGCGGCACAACAGAACCATAAAACAGGGATCACTCTGAGGTTTGAAGTTTGGTTCTTTTTTTTGTCATCAACAAACCAGAAGTGCAGTCGGGATCATAGCATCCCACGTTCAACGACATTCCTCATTATTTCAGTCCATTTTAAGCTTCTGTGTCATCTAAGATGAACTTCGTCTTCATTTCAAATAGGATTTGTATTAAGACTGAAGATGCTCGGAGCTGCCCAGTCTCAACTGTTGCTTTATATTTTCATGCAAAGTCTCACTTTGCTATCTGCCTTGAGGAAGGCCTACATGGCCGAAACATGTTGGCATTTTAACTTTTTCTAGGCATTTTAACTTTTTCTAAGCCATGATTTAATAAAGGCCTTTTATATTTTTCTAACTTCTTGAGTGCCTCGGTTTTTCTAAATTGTTTTTGAATCTTTTGGATCCCCATGCCGAAGAGCACCTGAAGTATACTCTTTTTTACACCCAGCAGCACTCCATGCGTTTGTAATTGCCTTAAAGTCTCACTTATGTTACACTTATCTTAATTTGAAAGATCTTTTATGCTTAACTCACACTCAAGAGTCAAATCAAACAAAAATCAGTGTTAAAAACAAAGGCTGCTGCTGGTTTTCAAGATAAGACTTCTCCTCAAATCTAGGTTACGATGCCACTGCAGAGTATGTGGGATCTCTAATGGTTTCACTGAACCAGTTTGGGCCTTTGGCTGCATTTCCAGGTGCTGATATTGTGGGACAAGCAGTACAGTTTATTGCTCTAAGTGAGTCAAGGTCAAAACAAAAGCTTTTTCTGGAGTTTTCCGCTGCAGCAGAGGCATCCGTCATGGAGGGAATCTGCTCACAGGCTAGATGGTACACTTCCTCTGATGAATCTAATTTAGGATTTGACACATTACCATTTCCTGTCAATATAGAGCTCCCACGCTTCCAGCTTTAAGATAAAACCGACTTTGTATTCAAAGAGCTATGGATGAACAGTAATGCTGATCGAATTTACGCAAATACAGTGAAACTGGAGTCATACAGTACAATCCACAAAGGGAGGATTTATTATCTTTCCTAATGCTCAAAGTTTCATCTAATCTCAACAAATCTCCACCCATGCAATTCTCTCTTTGCATTCTGATCTCAGCACTTATTAGCATGCATGTTTTGAGGAGGGTGAAGCCGACTGACTGTACTAACGAGGTCACATGTTTCACTGATCCGACCGTTTTCCCCAGCGATGGCAGCGAGGCCAACGCACCTTTCCCAACTTGATATTGAGTGCTCTTTTCTTTTTCTTTTTTTACGGCTATCAGAGTTTCTTAACGAAATGAAGAAGTTGCAAAAGCGGCTGGGGGATTTACAGACGTTGTCTCCTGTTGCTATGGCAATGAAATTGAGCCGGTCCATCCACAAGCTCATGTGGGGAAGAGGAGAAATCTTCCTCCAGCAAGCTTTACCATTGCCCTAAAATAGGTAAAAAAAAAAAAAGAAAAACAACCCACCATTTTTAAAGACCAGGGGCCTCATTTATAAAAGAGTGTGTAGGATTCATACTAAAAGTGCACGTAAACCCAAAAGCCGAAAATGGCGTGCGCACAAAAAAATTTGGATTTCTAAAACCGTGTGCACGCACACTTGCACGCAATGTTCTCTTTATAAATCACAGTCCAGCTGGAAGGTTGTGCAGCTGAATCCGCCTCATATCCCGCCCTCTACACGCCCACTTTCTACCATAAATGGGCAATGCAAAGTAGTTCATGACTGTATTTGCATATGAATGAGCCTGCTGAGCATGCGCAGCGCCACCTGCAGTCTGTTTCTGCTGTGCGTCAGGATGAATGAGACGTGTCGAGCCACCGTGCCACTAAATTTCAGGGAGACTGAGATGGAGATGTTGTGGATGAGGTGGAGGCAGGAAAACCACATTATTTGGTGATCACAGTAGTGGCATCACTAACAAAAATAAAGCGAGTGAGTGGCAGCATGTCGTTGCTGCTGTAAACGCTGTGAGTGCCACGGACAGATCTATCGCAGAAATAAAAAAGAAGTGGTGTGATCTGAAGGTGGAGGCCCAGAGGGGAGTGGCCTGGTGTCGTACAGGTGTCGTGTCAAAAAGTGATTGCCTGCCAGAATCTAATTTCTGGCCGCGGGAGCGTGCACAGCAGCCCGTTGAGTGATAGCGCTAAAACATCAGATTTTCAGAGTATGAAGCTCAAGAATGAGATCAAGTCATATTTAGGCGGAAACAACTTTTCATTGACTGTATTTGACCTTCAATCAATTTTTGGCAGGTAAAAAGACCCATTTTCAGGGGAGAAATCTGATTCTGGCAGGCAATCACTTTTTGGCACGACACCGGCCGGCATGTCCTGACTGACGCTGTGCTGCAAACACAGAGGGACACGATCAGCGCTATTTTATTATAAGTCTGATATGTGATGACATTATTAAAAGTATGACATGAATCTGGCTTCATTTCACCACCTCACCGTCTGCGTCGCCAGTTCCCCATATCTTCAAGATGTTTGTGCGCTAGGATCAAAGTTTGCGTAAAGATACGCACATTTTCACGTTAAGTTTTTTTTTTAATCCCAACCTTTGCGTAGAAGGTGGCTTGCACATCTTTCAAGCCCTGTTTTGTGCGCAAGCGAGCTTTATAAATGAGGCCCCAGAGCTGTGAAAAGGTGAAGAGGAGGAGCATCTCACAAGGCTAGGGAGGAAACGACTACTAGATACAACCGATGACAGGGAATGTAAAAAATAAAAGCTTGGTCTAGTTAAATTTTATGTTTGTTACTTTACCTGAAGCTAATTGTTTTCAATAAGTCACTAAGGCATGTCAGTGAACGGTAATTCATATGTTCAAGGATTAAATTAATTTACTTTCAAACTGCGTCTCATGATTGTAGTTAAACAAACTTTTATTCATGTGATGAAGTAGCCTATGGTTACGGGGAGCCACAA
Source organism: Cololabis saira (assembly GCF_033807715.1). Lineage (NCBI taxonomy): Eukaryota > Metazoa > Chordata > Actinopteri > Beloniformes > Belonidae > Cololabis > Cololabis saira. The sequence goes on from NC_084603.1 coordinate 17,832,312, forward strand.
AACCGAAATAGTTAAAACAACAGTTAAAACACTAGTCATACCCTTAACTAAGGCTGCGTTGCAACAAACGCCTGTAAAGGCCTGTAAATGGCTGCAACCCTGCAACTCCCAACTGTTGGTGACATTTAGACACAACAATTTCAATAATACAGAACCATTAAACTCACCATTTCCACAGAGCGAGAGCTAACCAACATTTCCACCCAGATTTACACAATTACATCAGTGATACATCAGACGCTCCTTCCTCTCAACTTTACCAGATCAGAAGCTCGTCTGTCTGCACGGTTGTTTCCGCGGCAACCAGTCTAAATACAGATATCAGGCACGGCTCACGTTTAAAGATGATGTAAAGTGAGTGATGAAACCCAGGACTGCTGTGACTTGCTTTGGTGACAGAAATATCTGTTGACTATTCAAGAGAAACTGACTGAGAAAACAATAATTAGTTCCAGCCATAAAAAACATAGAAAGAGTGTCACAGTTTAAAAATAAAGAAGGAAAAAACGTCCTTGTTTCACAATTGACGAAGAAACTGAGACACCAAGTTTCAAAATTGAACCAGATCTCAACAACATGCAAACTGGAACAAATTCAAAGTACCATATGAGGGTCAGGGGAGTCATTTGTTCATGTTGCTTAGTCTTTCTGAAAACACTGAGACGATCAAGATAAATGATAACTGATTTGATGTTATGTTTTTATGTCAATGTTTCAAAAGCTACATGATGAAAAACATCGTCATTTAATTTCTAAATGAGTTGAAAAAGAGTAAAATGTTGAATGAAAAGATCTCTGGAGAATAAAACCGCCACCGGGCTAATGTTAATTAGGGTAAAAGGTTCATTTATTAAAAAAGAACAATCGACTGCTATCCCTCTAGGTTTTATGATCGTGTCAGAGCGCCAGCAGGAGTGATTATGACAGAACTTTGTGGAATGGTTTCCGATATCAAGATGAAAAAAGACAAGAATAGAATATGATAGTGGATTCATGAAACTCAACGCACATATTAATGGAAAAATCAAAACAAATAAAACTTAATTTATACAGCACCTTTCATGCATAGAATGCAGCACAAAGTGCTTTACATAAAAACAATACTCACACACAATACACAAACATAAAACGTATTAATGCCCCATTGCTCAAGCAAAGTTATATCACACGGATTAGAGAACATATAAGGACTACACTGAAAAAAATAAATCTAAGCGCATGTAAATATAACATATTTAAATCTGTGATATTAACAATTAAAAATGAAGTTTGTTGTTTTACATGAATACATCTAGTTTAGCATTTGTTCAAAAAACAAGACATTGTGCATTTTTTCCATAACAAGCAGTATTTATGTAATCCCAGTAATCTTTTCATTTACACACAAACAACAAGCAATGATTTTTAGGGCCCAAGCACTTACAGTGCGAAGGCCCTAATGTATCTGTAGGAATTTTCCTTCTTATCATTTTTTTCCTTCCTCCAACGAAATGAGGGCCTTTTTTCCCCCTTAAACGTCCCCCAAAAGTCACCAAATGTTGCACCAAGCCAGGCCTGGTGAAAAATGTGATATTTCATGGTTTGCATTAATGGGCGTGGCATAATGGCTCAACAGCGCCCCCTAGAAAACTTTGTGCCTCAAGCCCCACAATACGGTTTGACGTACATGCACGAAAATCGGTACACACCTGTATCATGTCACAACTTAAAGAAAAGTCTCTTGGCGCCATGGCCGAAACCGAACAGGAAGTCGGCCATTTTGAATTAATCGTGTCATTTTGGCACAATTTATGCCATTTTTTCGGCAGTTAATGCGGCCCGAACCGTAACGTGCACCCAGGTGCAAAATGTGCGTCTTGATCCTGCAATGATGGGTATTACTTATCTCTTTCAAAAGCGTTAGCGTGGCAACGATAGATGCCAAAAAGCGCATCCCCCCTTCATCTGATTGGTCCATATCTGATAGTTCCTACTTTCTGCTATAACTTTTGAATGGTTTGATACAAAGAGTCGTGGGTTTTTCATCCGCTAAATGTCCAGGTCTGAAGAATCTACATCAAGTCATACAAGCTTCCACTGCAGCCTGAACGTTACAAGGGTGGAGGACCCGTCCATCGCTGCTTGCAGCTTTAATGTTGTATTTACGTTTCCTTTAACAATTTTAATCTATTGGCCAGATTGACCAACGTTTAGATGAAACATGCTTTATTTGTTTAAGTAAAACAACCACAGTAAAAAATATCTTGCTTGATCTACTTTAAAAAAACTGAAGCCTACTTTTTCGCATGAGATTTTTACGTAGATCAAGAAAGACTAGTCTTTGTATAAACTACTTAATTTTTAGTATGTACAAAATTCATTTGCAAGTAAAGTCAACTTAATTTTTATAAATAAAGAGAACTTAACACGGTAACGCTTTTGGCTGAGAAAAGTAATGCGCGTCGTCGCAGGATGGAGACGCAACATTTTGATGTATAACACACCTGGGGGCACGTTACGGTTCGGGCCGCATTAACGGCCGAAGAAATGGCATACATTGTGCCAAAATTACCCAATTAATTAAAAATGGCCGACTTCCTGTTCGGTTTCGGCCATGGCGCCAAGAGACTTTTCTTTAAGTTGCGACATGATACAGGTGTGTACCGATTTTCGTGCATGTACGTCAAACCGTATCGTGGGGCTTGAGGCACAAAGTTTTCTAGGGGGCGCTGTTGAGCCATTAGGCCACGCCCATTAATGCAAACCATTAAATATTACATTTTTCGCCAGGCCTGGTTTGCGTGCAAAATTTGGTGACTTTTTGGGCACGTTTAGGGGGCAAAAAGGCCCTCATTTAGTCAGAAGAAAGAAAGAAAGAAAGAAAAATTCCTACAGATACAATAGGGCCTTCGCACTGTAAGTGCCCGGGCCCTAATTATTCAAATTCAGTTTCTAGTGGCACATATTTCTGCCCATATTATAGAAGGCTACGTGAAAAGGAGTTCTTTGTATCTGCACTCGATTATTCTTCCTCCGGAAGACCCGGATGTTTCGCACAGTGAAATTCATGGCCGCCGATAGGGGGGGACAAACGGGTCTGTTGTCCCGGGCCCAGGGTAGGGGGGGGCCCAGAACTGAAGAAAAAAAAAAAAAAAAATGTAATTCTCATTAAATTATGGAATCATTTTTCAAAATGTTTCAAAATATGCCTATTTGTGGAAAAAAAATGTAGTATTTGAGTTACATAAAAGCTTGTTATTTGTTTTCTTCCTAATTGTCCTTGTGGTCAAGAACCCCCAACACAAAAATGGTTTGGCCGCTGATTACCAACCTTGTAACTTAACCTAACTGGCTATCTCTAATGTTAACGTCCATTAGCTTGTATAAAAACCTGAAGAGCAGAGGGAGAGGAGAGGAAGAGGGAGAAGGAGAGATCCGGGCGCAGGGGGGCCCATCTTAGATTATTTTGTCCCGGGCCCCGGCAGGACTGTCAGCTGCCCTGGTGAAATTGAATTTGAATTGTGAGAACTGAATGTAGATTCCGTTTTTCAATGCAATGATTCAAATTAAACAATACAAATTCAAATTATGTGATTCAGATTCAGTTTTTAATGCAATTATTCAAGTTGAGCAATTAAAATTCAAATATAAATTATTCAAATTCAGTTTCTAGTAGCACATACTTCTGCCCATACATAGGCTATGTTAGGTTGTAAATGTTGTATTCAAATTCAGTTTCTAGTAGCACATACTTCTGCCCATACATAGGCTATGTTAGGTTGTAAATGTTGTATTGCTCGAAATAAATATGAACTGAACTGAACTGAGTTAAAATATTAATGGAAAAACAGCTCAAGCAAAGTTATATCACAGGGATTGGAGAATATATATCAGGCCTAGGTGACAAACATGAGTCACTAGTGTGGGCTCCTGCGCGGGGGCCGCGGGGGCTGCGGGGGCCGCGGGGGCGGGGAGCCAACTGTGGCGCGCAGACAGCGCTCAGGCAGGCAGGGCTCTCCGCTCCTCCGTGCCAGATCTGCGCTCCAGCAGGAACAACTCGCTCTGTGCGTCCCTATCCTGGTCCTGGGGAGGTGCTGGAGACAGTCTGAGACACCGGTGGGTGCAGACGCAGCTCCGCTCTCCTCCATCCATCCATCCATCCATCCATCCATCCATCCTCCCAGTGACCGCCGCCTGCATCCCGCATCCCGCCGGGGCTCCCCCCGCATCCCCGCGGCTCGGGAATGCCGCCCGTCCCGGCTGGAAACTCCGCCGTCTCGCCCCACATTCGCTCCGGTGTTTGAGATCATAATCCCGGTTTGGTGCAATGGAGACTCTCGGGAGTGATGGGGCGCTCCGGTTCCCGGGGACCGCTGGAGGAAGAGAGGGGAGAGAGGGAAGAGAGGGATGCTGCGAGCTGGAGCATCTTCCTCCGCTGCTGGAGGACGAGGTGAAATACTTTCACAAAATTCAAGAGAAAACCAATCTGTTTTTTTCTGTTTTAAAGTAGGCTTTGTGGTGTGTAAAAAGTAGGACAGTCTGTTCGAACTGCACCAGACTTTTGCTTCAAGAGTTCAACTTTGATAAATGGGCCACTGACAGGAGCGTAAACGCGTTGGGGCGGGTGGGGGGTTTTCCTTTCAGGTTGAAATTTTGATTGTTTAATGAATAATTCAAACTAAAAATAATATTTCAGAGGAGGAAGTTTTTTTTTATTATGCACTTTGAGAAAAAAGTCGAAATGTCGAGATTTATGTTGAAGTAGTTTCCTTCCTTCCTTCCTTCCTTCCTTCCTTCCTTCCTTCCTTCCTTCCTTCCTTCCTTCCTTCCTTCCTTCCTTCCTTCCTTCCTCCCTCCCTCCCTCCCTCCCTCCCTCCCTCCCTCCCTCCCTTCCTTCCTTCCTTCCTTCCTTCCTTCCTTCCTTCCTTCCTTCCTCCCTTCCTTCCTTCCTTCCTTCCTTCTTTTCTCCCTTTATTCCTTCTTTTTCCCTTCCTTCCTTCTTTCCTTCCTTCCGTTTTCCTTCCTTCCTTCCTTCCTTCCTTCCTTCCTTCCTTCCTTCCTTCCTTCCTTCCTTCCTTCCTTCCTTCCTTCCTTGCTTCCTTCCTTGCTTCCTTCCTTCCTTCCTTCTTTTCTTCTGTCCTTCATTTCTTCCCTTCCTCCTTTCTTGACCCGAAGACAGCACAAGGGTTAAAGGTATTTGTTAAAAACTTTTTTCTCGAAATTGTACTTCAACATTAATCTCGACATTTCGACTTTTTTCTCGAAGTGCATAATGAAAAAAAAATATTCCTCCTCTAAAATATACTTTTTATTTTTCTCCTTTATTTTTCTTTCGAGAAAAAAGTCAAATTGTTGAGAAAAAACATCGAAATGTCGAGAATAATGTTGAAATCAAATTTCAAGAATAAAGTCGAAATATCGGGAATATAGTCGAAATTGTACTTCAACATTATTCTCGACATTTCGATTTTTTTCTCGACATTTCGACTTTTTTCTCAAAGTGCATAATGAAAAAAAAACTTCCTCCTCTAAAATATTATTTTAATTTTTCTCCTGCCTGTTCCTAATACTCTTCCGTAGTAAAGTCTGCAGTGAACTGGTGCTGCACCATCCCCAGGCTGCCATGCTATAAGAGAGTTATTTTATGCAATAACCAGTGCCAGGGGAACTATCAAAAACTTTTATGTGCGTTTACAGTATCTCGTGAATGTTTAATACCGTGTTTTTTCCTGTGAGGTGACATACGGACCAATGATTCAGTTATGGAGGCAAAGCGAATGATTCCCCCAGGTGTTCCAGAAATGCCATATTTACTTACAGTAAATGGGAACAGAAGATGGAGAGATGAAGAATCTAAAAAACATGAAAAGGTTTCTTCCCGTGAGGTTTCATCACAATGAATGTATTGTGAAATGCATTTGAAGTATCCATGGAAACCGACTCCTGTAATCTACCTATTTTATATCCATTCTTTGTAAACAGATATCTGAATGAGAATATCCAGAATGTGTAGGCAAGGACAAGATTTTGGTTTGCAGGAATGTTAGTCATTTCCAAGGATTACTCATCCTTTTCTGATCAGAAACATTGACAGGTAAACCTTTTTCGAGGAGCAAAAATGGCAGAAGGCAATAATTGAAATGTAACTCTGATAAGCTTTGAAAAAATAGTATCTAAATCCAGACGTCCTTGGCGTATAAATTCATATCGACACATTTTTGCAACATTTTTACAATGAAGCAGGTGTTCAGGTCCCTTCTGTGTGTCACAAGAAAACTCTTATTGAATTAGATCTTAAAATCTGTCACTACGTTTACATGCAGTCAAAATTCGGGTTATTGCTAATATTCCGGTTACTGAAAAAAAACCATCTTCACACTGAGTATAATACACAGTGTCAAGGTGCAAAAACACCTCAGCACACAAAGCAAACAGACATCATCACAAGACTTGCATGTGGGTGTGTGGGGTTTGGGGGGGGGTCCCGGCACAGTGCATCCAAGTGATCGCCGCGACTTCGTGGCGCTCGAAACCCGCAGACTGTTGGGGGGGCTGATAAGAGGGGGGGGGGGGGGGGGCGAGGAAGGCGTTGAGTTGAGGGAGGTGTGGTTATCAGCAAGTGTGTGTGTAGCGATAAGTCCGTGAACTTCGCTCAGAGCTGCTCCTCAGCCAATGTCCTTGATGTTATCAGGCGGCTCGGTACAGTTCTGAAAACAGGTCCGCAGATGTTCGTGGGAGAGGGGAGGGTTAGTGGGGGCAGAGTCACCTTGTTTACATTCCACCAGAAAGATTGTGACCACAGCGATCGGCCAAACCGCCCTGTCGAGGCCAGTATATAGAATTAACAATTATATTGCAAAAACAGACTCCGTAATTTTCCGTCTGCCTTTTAGTCTCTGGTTCATCAATGGCGACTCCAATCAGACGAATTTGTGATCAATTTCCGCCAAGCCGAGCTTCCAACTTCTCCAAGGTCTTATCCATCTTTCCAATGAGCTCAAAGACCGCCGCCAGCCTGCGATTCTGTTCGAGAATCGCATCCAGCTTACGGCTTTGCTCCCCCAACGTTAAAGTTTGAGTGTTGATCGCCTTGCTTGTCCCTTCAGCCACGTCCGGCAGCTCTGAAAGAGCCAGAACAGCTGTCGACGACTTTCGCGTTTGTCGGTAGACCAGGAATCCCCGACCTCCAATCAAGAGAAATCCTGCTATTATAAATCCAATTATGAAGGCATCTTCAACGTCCTCGACAGACAGAATCGCCAAACACAACGGTTTCCAGTGTTTGTAGGAATCCATTGTGTATCCAGCAAAAGATTTCCCATCGGGGCAAGAGGGCTCCCTTACCCCTGACTTCTTGTCGCAAAAATTTGGTCAATTGTGCTGAGAGACCAGTTAATCAATTCCATGATTGTAGAGCATAGAACAACAATGTTTCCGTTGAGTTCTGCTGTTTTGATCCTGCATGGTTTTATTTGGAGACGAGTCGAAGTGCTGCCTGCACCTGATTTCTTTCTTTCTTTCCTTTTCTTTTTTTTAGGGATCTGAACATTGTAGGATAGACTTAACCCGTGTACTGTCTTTGGGTCAAAATGACCTAATTCTCCACTTCTTCTTTCCTCCTGCTCTCTCCTTCCTTCTCCCTTCCTCTTTTCTCCCTTCCTTCCTTCTTTACTCCCTTTCTTCTTTACTCCTTTCATTCCTTCTTTACACCTTTCCTTCTTTCTTTTCTCTCCTCGTACAGTCTTTCATTGTTTTCTCCTTTCCTTCCTTCATTCTTTTTTCCCTTCCTTCCTTCTTTCCTCCCTTCTTTCCTTCCTTCCTTCCTTCATTTCTCCCTTCCTTCCTTCCTTCTTTTCTCCCTTCCTTCCTTCTTTTCTCCATTCCTTCCTTCTTTTCTCCCTTTCTTCCTTCTTTCCTTCCTTCCTTCTTTCCTCCCTTCCTTCCTTCCATCTTTTTTCTCTTCCTTCCTTCTTTCCTCCCTTCTTTCCTTCCTTCTTTCGTTTCTCCCTTCCTTCCTTCTTTTCTCCCTTCCTTCCTTCTTTTCTACCTTCCTTCCTTCTTTCCTCCCTTCTTTCTTTCCTTCTTTTCTCCCTTCCTTCCTTCTTTCCTTCCTTCTTTCATCCCTTCTTTGCTTCCTTCCTTCTTTTCTCCCTTCCTTCCTTCTTTTCTCCCTTCCTTCCTTCTTTTCTTTCTTCCTTCCTTCCTTCCTTATTTTCCTTCTTTCCTCCCTTCTTCCCTTCCTCTTTCCTTGACCCGAAGTCAGCACAAGGGTTAAATAAAGCTAACCTTCATTTTAAACCGATTGTTTGTCTAACATCAAACCCGAGAGCACTGGCCTTTGCTTTTCTCTCAGTTTCAGGCAACACACCACAAGTCTGTTCCGAACCCTGGAACTCTGGAGTTTATATAGGACAGCGAGTTTAACTTGAGCGGGGCTGGAGAGACTAGTGTTCTCCTGCACTTTTCTCAAGGGAAAGTGTCTATTTCTGGGGCTGGTTCTGCAGCAGCAGCAGCAGCTTGAGGTGGCTTTTCTTTACCCTGTAATTGTGCTCCACACCACTTGATCACGCCAGTAGGATTTCCTCACAATCTACTGCCACCAATAAGACTTAGTCTGAACTCTGAACAGGTAGGAGCTTCACTTGCTATGAAGTGTAATGCAGTGAATGTCCAGAGAAAAAGAGCAGAGAAAAGGATGCAGACATTAAGACTCTAAAGTCCATCTATATAATTATCTGCTTTGATTACAGTAATGTCTTGAAAAGAAAAAAGAAGTGCCAGATTCTTAGCAGTTTCAGTGCAGGATGTAGGGCCAATCCCAATACACCCCCTACTTTCTACCACTACCCCTAAAAAAGAAGCCACAGATTTTAGGGCCCTTTAAATCTTCCCAGGACCCAGTCCTAATACTCCCCCTACCCCTACTTTTCAGCACCACCCCTAAATTTTGTGTGCTACGTCACTGCGTGGTTTACGTTCGGGTACGTAAGCGACTGCGTAGTTACGTTTGCACATACGTCACACCATATCAGGAGTTTTAATATTTTTTCAGGCGTAAAAGTAACCGTTAAGATCCCAAACCTGGGCTCAGTTTATCCAAATAACGCCTGTTAAGAAATTTGATCTGATGTTTTCGGAGAAGAGCTGCCGGCTCGGAGCAGCCTGCGCCGTTGTCCCGGGGAGAAACCTGCAGCTCTGTGGAGAATTACCGCTGGCTGAAATAAATCATTTAGGAAAATAAATGTTGGTTTAATAGATCTAACAGTTGTAGCTATGCCTGTTAAGAAATTTGCTCCGAAAATTTCGGGATCAAAACTGCCTGCCTGCTGGAGCTGATTTATGGTTAGGGTACGGCGTACGGCGCGCTTCGCCGCCTAACCTACGCCGTAGGCTCTGCGTTGGTGCAACGCGGAACCATAAATCAGCTTTTATTCTGGCGAGGTTTGAAAAAGACTTCGCAACAACAGGCAAGCGAGTGATTATGTACATTCACTGAGTGAATATTATGAAAGTAAAATATATATTTCCCGCTAGAAATGTAATCAAAATGCATTTTTATGCAGAAACTAACTCAAAATATTGATTTTATTCACTAAAAAATAAGAAATGCCCGCCATGTTTTTTTTTTTGATTCAGTCTGCCAATGATGAAGTAAAGCATTCTGGGAAATTTTTCTGGCCCTCGGTTGGCGAGTCAGTATCTGAAATCCCTCGCTGTGAAGGCTAGATTGATACACACTAGCCCTCGTTATGTCCACTACCCCTAGATGCAAAGAGGAATTGGGACACCACTACCCTCACGGGAACGCGCAAAATTTAGGGGTAGGACTGAAAAGTAGGACTAGGGGGGGATTGGGACAGGGCCGTAGTCTTTTACAATCCCTGCTTTGTGATATACGGCCCACATTCCCTAAGTTCACCCCTCAAGTTAAGACCACTTTTTGTGTTCACTTTCCAAGTAGACGGAAGAGCCTGTAATAATCAGACCGCAGCATTAATGTGGATTCAGACTGGAATCTCTGAGGTCACTGTGGTTGCAGGATAAATGGGGCCATTTGGTAAAAGCTGATCACAGACGATGCATTCACACAAATACAAGCACAAGTTTGCACATGCACGCTATGTGTGCACACGATGCCATCAGTGCAACAAATCTTCTTTCTTCTGCAGAATATGCTGGATTTGCTACTCCTGAGGCATTATATTATTACATATCTAAAGGAGATGTAAGTGTGTCGTCTGATTCCTTCAGATAATTAACCGGATAATGTGAGCGTTTAAAATGTTTGTATTAAGGGTTTCCCTAAAATGAAAATTTAATTTAAAATGTTTATGTTTTATAGGGATATTTGTCTCCTGAAAACTGAAATTGATTCTCATATCAAAGTTGTTTCAAAATTGAAAATTTGTAAAAAAAAAAAGTAAAAAAATCTACAAAATCTGTCAAGTAATTTAAAGGTCACATATTATGCAATTCTGATTCCTGTTTGCATTTATTCCTATTTGTTTTGATCAATCACCACATTAGAGTTGTTTTACTTCTATCCCTACTCAAAAACTCTCCTTCTGTAAGAATATAGATGATATATAGACGATTTAACAGCAGGAAGTCAGAATGTGCCTCCACATACAGTAGATCTATGTGCACAACGCTTCGGTGGAAGAAAAAAAAAAAGTCAAATCACGCCTCCACATAGATAAATGTTGATGTCTATGTGAAAGCGTGATCTGACGGGGTATTTTCATCTGTCAAATCATCCTACCTGCATTTATCTATGTGGAAGCGTGATCTGACATGCTATTTTCTTCCGCCGAAGCGTCGTACACATAGATCTATGTGAAGCACATTCTGACTTCCTGCTGTTAAATCGTCTATTTGCATGAAAAAGCCTTTGAAAAAACAGAAACTGAGATAAAGAAACGGGGATGGTACGGTAGTATGTTCTGCCGAGGTAGGACACCTCGGCAGAACACCGGCTTGATATGTCTCATTCATCCTTATGCGCAGCAAAAAACAAGCTATATACAGTCGCCAGGTGCTTTGCATTGACCATTCATGGTAGAAAGTGGGTGTGTAGAGGGCGGGATATGAGGCAAATTCACATGCGCAACCTTCCAGCTGGACTGTGATTCATAAAGCTAACATTGCGTGCAAGTGTGCGTGCACACGGTTTTATAAATCTGGATTTTTTTTTGCGCACAACATTTTCGGCTTTTGGGCGCACGTGCACTTTTAGTATGAATTCTACACACTCTTTTATAAATCAGGCCCCTGGTACTGTAGCTAGATCATTTTGGCCTGAGTAAACTGGCGTAAATACAGTTTTAGAACAGCTGATGATGCACAAAAGCAGCTGATGCCAAATCATGACGTGATTCCTCTGCCTACTGGTCAAAAAGTATGTGAGTGTAACCGGGATGTTAACACGGTGACCGTTTTCACTCACTCGTACGCATGTTTGCTTCCGCAGGAGAACGTGTCTCTGGCAGACGTCCTGTCTCTGCGGGACAGCGGTCTCTGTGAAGAGGAGGTGTGGGCCGTGTGTTCGGAGTGTGTTCTGGCTCTGCAGAGCATCCGACCGTCCCACCTCTTCCACACCCTGGTTATCACGCCGGACACTCTGGCCTTCAACGCTCACGGGAACGTTTGCTTCATGGAGCAGCTCAGCGGTGAGTAAGTCAGCAGCACAGAAACACGGCAATCTTAATCGTTTTGTAACAAGGGGTTTTCCTGCAAGACTTCTACTCAGTAATGGAGTTGAGGGGGATGAGGGGGGATGGAATCCCCCCCTGAAATAAAATGGTCCAAATCATCCCCCCTGTAAAACTGCCATCCCCCCTTTCCATCCCTTAGGTCATTTCATCAATGAATGTGGTTTTACTGCTATTTCAACATTTAGAGTCATCACCAGAAAAATAACACCAGAAAAATAACTTATTTGACAATTTTCACCTTAATCTGTCAGTGGGACAAGATTTATCTTCTTATTACAAGCAAAAAAACTTGTTCCACTTGTTCCATTTTTCTACTTATTTCAAGTGAAAATCTACTTGAAACAGGTGAAAATTGTTTTTTTTCCAGTGATGAGTCTTGTTTTAAGTGTAATGAGATTTTTTTACTAAAATGAGACATTTTAACTAGAAATAAGACAAATATTCTTGTTAAGATTTTGAGTTTTTGCAGTGATCCATTTTACTTATCCTGTGAAGGACAGAGTCATATTGTTAAGTTCAGAAAAGTGTTTTTTATTGTTGTGTTTTGATGTATTTGATGTAAGCCCTTACAGAAGGCTGCATTTAACTGCTGCTATGTCATTCCTGCAGTATATCTGCAGGTGTTTTGGTCACTGCTATTATTTGTAATATATTATATTATTTGTAATCAGCACAAATTATCTGTCCCCATATGATAAAATCCACCATCCCCCCTGATTCTTTTTTACAACTCTAGTACTGCTCCTACTCAACATTCAGCCAGTGTGTGAGCGGTTAAGTCCCACCTGCTGCTGTTTATTAAGGCTAATTAAAGCATGAGAAGAAGAACTTAGTTTTACAGTGTGAATACTTAAGTGACTTGATCAGCGGTGTCTGAGAGTGGAAAGGTGTTTTTTTCTGTCCTGTTTGTTCCTGTTTTGTTGCTGTATGCGTTGTTCTATTTTAGACCACGTTTGGATATTTCTGTCTGAATCTGTCAAGGTTCCTGAAGGTCGTCTGATCTCTGCTGATCACCTGTCTCTCAAGGACAGGAAACCTCACGTCTCCACAGGAGCTGTTTCCTACGTCACGTCTTCTAGTCATCCGTCTCTTCCCTGTCATTTCTGTTTTCTACTGTATATATTCAGTGTTTTGGGTTTTTTTTAATAGTCAAGTGTCACACAGATTGTAGCATGAACTTGTTCCACCCTCTGGTGCCAAACTGCGTAATTTGATGAGCATTGATTCGATGAAGCGAGTTGCCCGGGGAATCGTTGTTGTGGCAACAGCTTGCTGAGCCAATCAGCGGCCGGCCTGGGCTGCTCACACTCATGCTCACACACGGTGAAGAGAAACAAACCAACAAAAAACAAGGAAGGAAGGAAGGAAGGAAGGAAGGAAGGAAGGAAGGAAGGAAGGAAGGAAGGAAGGAAGGAAGGAAGGAAGGAAGGAAGGAAGGAAGGAAGGGAAAAAAGAAGGAAGGAATGGAGAAAAGAAGGAAGGAAGGAAGGAAGGAAGGAAGGAAGGAAGGAAGGAAGGAAGGAAGGAAGGAAGGAAGGAAGGGAAAAAAGAAGGAAGGAATGGAGAAAAGAAGGAAGGAAGGAAGGAAGGAAGGAAGGAAGGAAGGAAGGAAGGAAGGAAGGAAGGAAGGAAGGAAGGAAGGAAGGAAGGAAGGGAAGAAGAAAGGAGAGAGTAGGAGGAAAGAAGGAAGGAAGGAAGGAAGGAAGGAAGGAAAGATGGAAGGAAGGGGCAAAAAGAGGAAGGGAAGAAGGAAGGAAGGAAGGAAGGAAGGAAGGAAGGAAGGAAGGAAGGAAGGAAGGAAGGAAGGAAGGAAGGCAGGCAGGAAGGAAGGAAGGAAGGAAGGGAGAAAAAAGGAAGGAAGGAAGGAAGGAAGGAAGGGAGAAAAGAAGGATGGAAGGGAGGAAGGATGGAAGGAAGGAAAGAAGCAAGCAAGGAATGAAGGAAGGAAGGAAAGGAAGGAAGGAATGGAGAAAAGAAGGAAGGAAGGAAGGAAGGAAGGAAGGAAGGAAGGAAGGAAAGAGGAAGGGAAGAAGAAAGGAGAGAGTAGGAGGAAAGAAGGAAGGAAGGAAGGAAGGAAGGAAGGAAGGAAGGAAGGAAGGAAGGAAGGAAGGAAGGAAGGAAGGAAGGAAGGAAGGAAGGAAAGATGGAAGGAAGGGGCAAAAGAGGAAGGGAAGAAGGAAGGAAGGAAGGCAGGAAGGCAGGCAGGAAGGAAGGAAGGAAGGAAGGAAGGAAGGAAGGAAGGAAGGAAGGAAGGAATGAAGGAAGGAAGGAAGGGAGAAAAAAAGGAAGGAAGGAATGGAGAAAAGAAGGAAGGAAGGAAGGAAGGAAGGAAGGAAGGAAGGAAGGAAGGAAGGAAGGAAGGAAGGAAGGAAGGAAGGAAGGAAGGAAAGAGGAAGGGAAGAAGAAAGGAAGAGAGTAGGAGGAAAGAAGGAAGGAAGGAAGGAAGGGGCAAAAGAGGAAGGGAAGAAGGAAGGAAGGAAGGAAGGAAGGCAGGCAGGAAGGAAGGAAGGAAGGAAGGGAGAAAAAAGGAAGGAAGGAAGGAAGGAAGGAAGGAAGGAAGGAAGGGAGAAAAAAAGGATGGAAGGGAGGAAGGATGGAAGGAAGGAAGGAAGGAAGGAAGGAAGGAAGGGGCAAAAGAGGAAGGGAAGAAGGAAGGAAGGAAGGAAGGAAGGAAGGAAGGAAGGAAGGAAGGAAGGAAGGAAGGAAGGAAGGAAGGAAGGAAGGAAGGAAGGAAGGCAGGCAGGCAGGCAGGCAGGCAGGCAGGCAGGAAGGAAGGAAGGAAGGAAGGGAGAAAAAAGGAAGGAAGGAAGGGAGAAAAGAAGGATGGAAAGAATGAAAGAAGCAAGCAAGGAATGAAGGAAGGAAGGAAAGGAGAAAGGAAGGAAGGAAGGAAAGAAGGAAGGAAGGAATGAAGGAAGGAAGGAAGGAAGGAAGGAAGGAAGGGAGGGAGGGAGGGAGGAAGGAAGGAAGGAAGGAAGGAAGGAAGGAAGGAAGGAAGGAAGGAAGGAAGGAAGGAAGGAAGGAAGGAAGGAAGGAAGGAAGGAAGGAAGGAAGGAAGGAAGGAAGGAAGGGAAACAAGAAGGATGGAAGGGAGAAGGAAGGGAGAAGGAAGGGAGAAAAGAAGGAAAGAAGGAAGGAAGGAAGGAAGGAAGGAAGGAAGGAAGGAAGGAAGGAAGGAAGGATGGAAGGGAGGAAGGAAGGAAGGGAGAAAAGAAGGATGGAAGGGAGGAAGGAAGGAAGGGAGAAAAGAAGGAAGGATGGAAGGAAGGAAAGAAGCAAGCAAGGAAGGAAGGAAGGAAAGGAGAAAGGAAGGAAGGAAGGAAAGAAGGAAGGAAGGAAAGAAGAAAGGGAGAAAAGAAGGATGGAAGGAAGGAAGGAAGGAAGGAAGGAAGGAAGGAAGGGAAGGAGGAAGGAAGGAAGGAAGGAAGAAAAGAAGGATGGAAGGGAGGAAGGAAGGAAGGAAGGAAGGAAGGAAGGAAGGAAGGAAGGAAGGAAGGAAGGAAGGAAGGAAGGGAGAAAAGAAGGATGGAAGGATGGAAGGAAGGAAAGAAGCAAGCAAGGAAGGGAAGGAAGGAAGGAAGGAAGGAAGGAAGGAAGGAAGGAAGGAAGGAAGGAAGGAAGGAAGGAAGAATGAGGTCATTTTGACCCGAAGACGGTACAAGGGTTAATGAAAAAGATCATTCAACTTGGAGCACCGATAGTTTTTGATGGAGAGTTATTTTAACTTCACCTAAAAAGCCTGCTCTACATCTGCAGGTTGTGGCCGTTGTTTCAACATAATCGTACGTGGAAATGTTTTTGTGGGATTTCTGGACTGAATTTAATCGAGCCTCCGTCGGCTAATGTTGTTTTTAACAGCAGGCCTGGAGACACAACCAGAGCCGGTGGGTAATTACCACAACTTTGTGTTGTTACGAACATAACCAACATTTTCTACAGAGATACAGCTGAGTGCTTGCGGATTTTCAATTGAAATATTTGTACCAACTGGCTCACATCAGGCAGCCAACTTCACCGCGGGCTCCTTACACGCTGTGAAATAGTGTTTTTTTAGTCTTTTTTTTTTTTTATATTTTTTATCCAGATTTTTTCCCCATTATATCACCCAGTGCTCCTAAGTGACAGTCCTGGGCATTACCATCCTCTACCAACCCCATGAGGCCTTGCACTGAGCTCAGGGCCCAGTCCCAATCCCCCCTACCCCTACTTTTCAGCCCTACCCCTAAATTTTGCACGTTCCTGTGATGGTAGTGGTGTCCCAATTCCTCTTTGCATGTAGGGCTAGTGGACATAACGAGGGCTAGTGTGTATGAATCTAGCCCTTCAGAGCGAGGGATTTCGGATGTTGTCTCGCCCACTAAGGGACAGAAAAATTTCCCAGAATGCTTTACGTCATCATTTGCAGACTGAATCGAACAAAAAAACATGCCGGACATTTCTAATTTTTTGTGAATAAAATCAATATTTTGAGTTAGTTTCTGCATAAAAATGCTTTTTGATTACATTTCTAGCGAGAAATATATATTTTACTTTCATAATATTCACTCAGTGAATGTACATAATCACTTGCTTGTTCGTTGTTGCGTTGTATCTTCAGATCTCGCCAGAATAAAGGCTGATTTATGGTTCCACGTTACACCAACGCAGAGCCTACGGCGTAGGTTACGCGGCGACGTGCGCCGTACGCCGTAGGCTCTGCGTCGATTTAACACGTAATCATAAATCAGCTCCCGAGCCGGCGGCTCTAGTTACCCCCCGAAAACATCGGAGCAAATTTCTTAACAGGCGTTATTTGGATAAACTGAGCCCAGGTTGGGGATCTTAACGGTTACTTTTACGCCTGAAAAAATATTAAAACTTAACCCCAGCCAGGGTGTGGGCGCTGAAGTCATGGGGGGAACTAACACGCACTTCAGCGCCCACAGCGTCCCCGGCGGGAATTGAAAGTTCTGCGTGCTGTAGGGGAAACAGAGGAAATCATGTGAGTGTCCTGCCCAGAGAGCGGCCGGGAGCGTTGCAGTGGGAGTTTGTTCAGCCACTCAAATCCAAATATGCCGAAACCGATAATTGTGAAAACACAACACTGGAATTACTGGAATAATGAGCCTTATTTGAAGATAATCTGAACCGGTTCCCAATGGCGTCTACTCGGCTCGACTCAACTCGGCCTGGTTTCTTTTCCATAACAATTCAGCACCTGGAGCAGAAGTAGGAGGTTGGAGAAGCTGCTGTGACGTATTTGATTGTGTCTAAACGCAGAAGACAACAACACTAAAGATGTAGAACCTGGAGGAGATGGTAGATGTGCTGGTGGATCTGTGGCTTGAGTTTGATATCAAGTTAAAAATGAGAGAGAGAGAAGCTTGAAGCGGCAACGCTTTTTTTGTTTGTTTGTTTGTCTCGGCGCTGATGAAAAATCAGCTGGAGCCGCGAGCAGCTATTGTTGTTCCTTATTGCCCATTTACGTCCCTTTTTAATTCTCTCCTCAGCAACCAGGTTTATGAACATCTGCACCTCAGAGTTGGATCAGAAACAGACTTCTGCTGCCTTTGCCTGTCGAATAAAATGAACAAGAAGCCGTGAGTCACTCTTTCTCTGATTTCCACCTCCTGACTCAGACGTCTGACTCCAACCCCCCGACCAATCGGTGGCCTGTAGTGTGATGACGTCAGATACAGCCGACTCAGCAGCAGAATAGATACAGAAAAAGTATCTACTCGGCACGTTAGACCCCTGGTGGGAAAGAGCCAAACCGCGGCGATGCAAGTCAAGTTGGGCTGAGTAGGTACTAGTGTAAAAGCGCCACAAGAGACATGTCCCTCCTGCCCACACTTCAAGTTAAGCATTTGAGGAAAAGCTTCAGTCCCTCGTGTTATTCATCCGTGCTGAAGAGAGTGCATTTATGATTAATCATCAAAGTACACCGTGGCCTCCTTCTTGCATAGCTTCCCATTGATTCTTTATAATTAAACTGCTTGTGCACTGGTGATGAAATCTCAATGCTTTAGTGGTCAGCCCCACGGTCACACACACAAACAATGCTACGGGGACTCCTCCAAAGACACATGCACACACTGTTCGTGGTCGCTGATTAATTACTGCAAATGATGCCAGAGAGGTGGGGGGACGTGCATGTGGGCGGTGCAGCAGGGATGGAGCACCGAGGAGAATGTCCCCTCACGTCTCTCATGAGGCGAAGGAACGAGAAGAAGAGTTATTTTCCCACGCGGTTCAGCATCACAGGCCTCTCTGTTCCTGGTGCAGGTGGTGCAGGTGGTGCAGGTGGTGCAGGAGGTGCAGGCGGTGCAGGCGGTGCAGGAGGTGCAGATGGTGCAGATGGTGCAGGAGGTGCAGGAGGTGCAGGAGGTGCAGGTGGTGCAGGAGGTGCAGATGGTGCAGATGGTGCAGGAGGTGCAGGAGGTGCAGATGGTGCAGATGGTGCAGGAGGTGCAGGAGGTGCAGGAGGTGCAGGTGGTGCAGGAGGTGCAGATGGTGCAGGAGGTGCAGGAGGTGCAGGAGGTGCAGGAGGTGCAGGCGGAGACTCCATCAGGTCACCAGAGAGCCTTGAATCTCTGATTTCTACCTGTTTTGCTAAAATGCTGGAATCAAACACGACTCCCCAAGCGCTCACGTCCCCCGGGAGGAAGCAGCAGTTACCCCTTATCTCCTTCCCTTCCTTCCTTCCTTCCTTCCTTCCTTCCTTCCTTCCCTCCTTCCTTCCTTCCTTCCTTCCTTCCTTCCTTCCTTCCTTCCTTCCTTCCTTCCTTCCTTACTTCCTTCCTTCTTTCCTCCTGCTCTCTCCTTCCTTCTTCCCTTCCTCTTTTCTCACTTCCTTCCTTCCTTCCTTCCTTCTTCCCTTCCTCTTTCCTCCCTTCCTTCCTTCCTTCTTTCCTTGTTTTCTCCCTTCCTTCCTTCCTTCCTTCCTTCCTTCCTTCCTTCCTTCCTTCCTTCCTTCCTCCTGCTCTCTCCTTCCTTCCTTCCCTTCCTCTTTCCTCCCTTCCTTCCTTTCTTCCTTCTTTCTTCCTTCTTCCCTTCCTCTTTCCTTCCTTCCTTCCTTCCTTCCTTCCTTCCTTCCTTCCTTCCTTCCTTCTTTCCTTGTTTTCTCCCTTCCTTCCTTCCTTCCTTCCTTCCTTCCTTCCTTCCTTCCTTCCTTCCTTCCTTCCTTCCTTCCTTCCTTCCTTCCTTCCTTCCTTCCTTCCTTCCTTCCTTCCTTCCTTCCATCCTTCTTCCCTTCCTCTTTTCCCCCTTCCATCCTTCTTTCCTCCTGCTCTCTCCTTCCTTCTTCTCTTCCTCTTTTCTTTCTTCCTTCATTCCTTCCTGACGGGATGAAAAAGAAATCAAGAGGAAGGCACAGTCCATATACAATAAAGAGATAAAGCTGAAAAGGTTAGGAAAGGACAAAACAAAGGAATAGAGAGAAAAAAGACTGGAATGTGAAAAAGGGGAACAAAAGCTGAAGAATAAAGGCGCTAAAACAGGGAGTAAAGAAAAGAAAAAGAAGAAATAGAATGGCAACTCAAAAAGAAAACGTAATAGCGGAAGGGGCAAAAGAATGCAGACAAGGAAAGGAGGAAGGAAATGAAAATGCAAAGAGATGGTTTTCAAAAAAGAAAAGAAGAAGGGAATAATAAACTTTCCCGGAAACCCAAAGAGTTAAAGAAAGGAAATGACAGAAGAGTCAAACAGCAGGAGGGAGGAAGATGAGGGCGGCCTTTTTGTAGCTAAGATCCGATCTGAAAACCCTAGTGGAAAACGGGAGCGTTTCTGACGAGGAATGGACGATATTTTACCGTTCACGATAAACCGCCAAAAAAATTCCCCCACGGTAAGAATTTGTATCTCGCTGTAAAAACGATAAATTCCCGTTGATGATGTTTTTGTGTAAAACTGATTTATGGTTCTGTGTTAAATCCACGCACAACGTATGTGAAGGAAGGAAGGAAGGAAGGAAGGAAGGAAGGAAGGAAGGAAGGAAGGAAGGAAGGAAGGAAGGAAGGAAGGAAGGAAGGAAGGAAGGAAGGAAGGAAGGAAGGAAGGAAGGATGGAAGGAAGGAAGGAAGGAAGGAAGGAAGGAAGGAAGGAAGGAAGGAAGGAAGGAAGGAAGGAAGGATGGATATGAGCCTGAAAGAAAGAAAGAAAGAAAGAAAGAAAGAAAGAAAGAAAGAAAGAAAGAAAGAAAGAAAGAAAGAAAGAAAGAAAGAAAGAAAGAAAGAAAGAAAGAAAGAAAGAAAGAAAGAAAGAAGAAAGATAAATTCCCGTTGATACGTGTTTGTGTAACAAACATGGCGGATCTGAATCATTCCAGTTTTACAGTACAGGTGTAACTCATTTACCTAATTGGTTTTTATCAATTCAATTTTATTGGTGTAGTTTAGTAGCATTAAGTATTCTTGAATTGGTTGAATTGGTATTTTTTTTTATCGTCATTTTTATCGTTATCGGGATAAATGCCAGAAATGATCATGATATTTTTTTAGTCCATACCGCCCATCCCCAGTCCTGACCCAGATCATCCAGTCCTCTTTTTTCCAGCCGTGTGTTTGGTTCCAGAGATGTTTTTTTCTCCGTCCTGCGTGTCCTGCTCGTCGCTCGTCTCAGCGCCGACCTATTTTCAGGAGGACGGAGATGAAGATGCACCTTCATCTTCGTCGGTCTCACCTTCTAGATCTGCAGATTCCTCCTGCTGCGTCTCCAGCGGGAAATATCCATCACAAAGGGAAAGAAGCCGCGGCAGCAGTTTTGCTGTGATGTACGTTAGCGGGAAGTCACGCGTGTTCCCACGAGTGTTCCTACCAGTACTCCAGTCGTAAAATAAAATCAGGGGGGATGGTGGATTTTATCATATGGGGACAGATCATTTGTGCTGATTACAAATAATATAATATATTACAAATAATAGCAGTGACCAAAACACCTGCAGAAATACTGCAGGAATGACATAGCAGCAGTTAAATGCAGCCTTCTGTAAGCTTTAAATATCCACTGGGCTTACATCAAATACATCAAAACACAACAATAAAAAACACTTTTCTGAACTTATCAATATGACTCTGTCCTTCACAGGATAAGTAAAATGGATCACTGCAAAAACTCAAAATCTTAACAAGAGTATTTGTCTTATTTTCTAGTTAAAATGTCTCATTTTAGTAAAAAAATCTCTTTACACTTAAAACAAGACTCATCACTGGAAAAAACAACAATTTTCACCTGTTTCAAGTAGATTTTCACTTGAAATAAGTAGAAAATCTGCCAAATCTGATTTTTTTTGCTTGTAATGAGAAGATAAATCTTGTTCCACTGGCAGATTTTCCTACTTATTTCAAGTGAAAATTTACTTGAAACAGCTGAAAATGGTCAAATAAGTTATTTTTCTGGTGTTATTTTTCTGGTGATGACTCTAAATGTTGAAATAGCAGTAAAACCACATTCATTGATGAAATGACATAAGGGATGGAAAAGGGGGGATGGCAGTTTTACAGGGGGATGATTTGGACCGTTTTTATTTCAGGGGGGGATGATTTTGACTGTTTTTATTTCCGAGGGGATGCCATCCCCCTCATCCCCCCTCAACTCCAGTCCTGGTTCCTGCACTGTTCCCTTTGATGAAGTAGCGTGTGCAGCGTAGTAACTGATGTTCTCTCCACCTGCAGATGATCCAGAGGGCTCCTTTGTTCCTCCGGAGCTCGACAACACCGGCAGCACCTTTGAGGTGAGTTACGGATCTCCTGTCGGAGTCTGGTCACATCCAAACACCCCCGGGAGTTTCCAGTCCACCACACAGTCAGGGGCACCTTGGTTACGTTTGTTGGGGGAGAAGAGCGCGCTTAAATTCATCATCCAAGACAGCAACATCTCCTCAGAAAGCCGGCCTTTGTTCATGTCCCGGTAACAACTCCT
>NC_084603.1:17854401-17889278 GCF_033807715.1 Cololabis saira
TAACGGAAAAATGTGCGTGCAAACCCTGACCCTCGCGCAAGACATTTGAAGATCTGGGGAACTGGCGACGCAGGAGGTGAGGTGGTGAGATGAAGCCAGATTCATGTCATACTTTTAATGTCATCACATATCAGACTTATAATATAATAGCGCTGATCGTGTCCCTCTGTGTGTGAAGCACAGCGTCAGTCAGGACTCTGGTGCTGCTACTGCTGCAGCCGCGGTGCAGGACACGCCGGGGCCGGTGTCGTGCCAAAAAGTGATTGCCTGCCAGAATCTGATTTCTCCCCTGAAAATGGGTCTTTTTACCTGCCAAAAATTGATTGAAGGCCAAATACAGTTAATGAAAAGTTGTTTCTGGTTAAATATGACTTGGTCTCATTCTTGAGCTTCATAATCTGAAATCTGACGTTTTAGCGCTAACGCTCAACGGGCTGCTGTGCGCGCTCCCGCGGCCAGAAATCGCTTTATTTTTTTAGTAATGCACTACTGTGACCACCAAATAATGTGGTTTTCCTGCCTCCACCTCATCACAGCATCTCGATCTCCGTGAAATTTAGTGGCACGGTTGCCTGGCTCAACACATGTCTCATTCATCCTGACGCGCAGCAGAAACAGGCTGCAGGCAGACACTGCACATGCTCAGCAGGCTCATTCATATGCAAATACAGTCATCAAGTACTTTGCATTGCCCATTCATGATAGAAAGTGGGCGTGTAGAGGGCGGGGTATGAGGCGAATTCACGTGTGCAACCTTCCAGCTGGACTGTGATTTATAAAGCGAACATTGCGTGCAGATGTGCGTGCACACGGTTTTATAAATCAGGATTTTTTTTTTTGTGCGCATGCCATTTTCGGCTTTTGAGCGCACGACAACTTTTAGTATGAATCCTATGCACTCTTTTATAAATGAGGCCCCAGGTCACTCTTTCAAATATATCCTTTATTTAACCAGGTAAAAAAAAAACTCATTGATATTAAAACCTCTTTTTCAAGAGTGACCGGGCCAAAATGGCAGCATAAAAAGAATACAACAATACATACATATGAACACAGACAGTCAGTCACACATTCCGGGGAAACAATAGTAAAACAATGGTAAAATTTACACAACGGGGCAGTCGCAAGAACCGAGAGAGCTAATTTCTCTGTCTTTTAAAATGGATTTGAATTTTTCCAAGGATACAAGCTCAACCAACTTCAAGTCCTTCTGCGCATCATTCCAGGTTGACGGGGCAGAAAACTTGAATGCCTTTTTACCCAGTTCAGTTCTGGCTCTCGGGACCTGCATTTGAATAAAGTTCTGTGAGCGCAGGCCATAATGGCTGACGTTTCTACACATTTTCACGCACAAATATGTAGGGAGACGTCCCAAAATGGATTTATAAATAAAAGTCAGCCAGTGGGAGAGTCTACGGACGGGCAAAGAAGGACAATTGGCAGCAGCAACAAAAAACAGTGATGTACCTGATAGCTGCAACCGGTGATAAAACGCAAAGCACAATGATACACGGTATCTAATTTCTTTAAATACTGCTCAGGAGCGTTCATAAAAAGCAGATCGCCATAGTCCAACAAGGGTAAAAAAGTTGTTTTTTACCCTTGAAAAAGTTTCATTTACAGTAGTTTTCTCTCCATCGTGACTGTCTTGAGACTGGAAGTAGATTCTACGTTATAGAGTGTCATGTTGATACTTTTACACAGCAAACGTTTCCACATCAGAACACTTCTGAAAAAGTGAAACAGATCCAATGTGTAAATCGAGTTTTATAACAAACAGATGTTGCTGTCTGTCTAAATCTTTATCTTTATCTCTCTGAATAGGCAACTTTACAGAAGAGAAGAGAAAACACTGGGCCCGAGAGAGCAGTTAAACCTTAAGTGGACCATTAAGGAGCATTACTGCTCTATTCTGCTGACCTGCAGGAGGATCAGCCTCACACGCGTGTTGTGTGGGAGCAGTTCACTTCGGTTATGTCTTATGTGAACTTTAAAACACACTTCTCATCTGCAGCTGCCCCGGAGTCGACCATAATATCCACTGTCAGCGTTGCAAAGCAAAACAGTATCTGTCATAAATATACATGAAAATTACCGGCCCGAACAGCACGAACAGCAGAGCCTGGCTTTTTCTTGAAGGTTTTTCTTAACCTTGTGCTGTCTTCAAGTCAAGGAAGGAGGAAGGGTAGAGGGAGGAAGGAAGGAAGGAAGGAAGGAAGGAAGGAAGGAAGGAAGGAAGGAAGGAAGGAAGGAAGGAAGGAAGGAAGGAAGGAAGGAAGGAAGGAAGGAAGGAAGGAAGGGAAGATGAAGATGAAAGGGAGAAAACAAGGAAAGAATGAAGGAAGGGAGAAAACAAGGAAAGAATGAAGGAAGGAGAAAAGAGGAAGGAAGGAAGGAAGGAAGGAAGGAAGGAAGGAAGGAAGGAAGGAAGGAAGGAAGGAAGGAAGGAAGGAAGGAAGGAAGGAAGGAAGGAAGGAAGGAAAGAACAAAGGAAGGAAGGAAGGAAGGAAGGAGAAGGAAGGAAGAAGGAAGGAAGGAAGGAAGGAAGGAAGGAAGGAAGGAACGAACGAAGAAAGAAAGAAAGAAAGAAGAAAGAAAGAAAGAAAGAAAGAAAGAAAGAAAGAAAGAAAGAAAGAAAGAAAGAAAGAAAGAAAGAAAGAAGAAGAAAGAAAGAAAGAAAGAAAGAAAGAAGGAAGGGAGAAAAGAAGGAAGGGAGGAAGGCAGAAAGAAGGAAGGAAGGGTGAAGGAAGGAAGGAAGGAAGGAAGGAAGGAAGGAAGGAAGGAAGGAAGGAAGGAAGGAAGGAAGGAAGGGAGAAAAGAGGAAGGGAGGAGAGAGCAGGAGGAAGGAAGGAAGGAAGGAAGGAAGGAAGGAAGGAAGGAAGGAAGGAAGGAAGGAAGGAAGGAAGGAAGGAAGGAAGGAAGGAAGGAAGGAAGGAAGAAAAGAACAAAGGAAGGAAGGAAGGAAGGAAGGAAGGAAGGAAGGAAGGAAGGAAGGAAGGAAGGAAGGAAGGAAGGAAGGAAGGGAGAAGGAAGGAAGGAAGGAAGGAAGGAAGAAAGGAAGGAAGGA
Organism: Cololabis saira; assembly: GCF_033807715.1. Lineage (NCBI taxonomy): Eukaryota > Metazoa > Chordata > Actinopteri > Beloniformes > Belonidae > Cololabis > Cololabis saira. The sequence goes on from NC_084603.1 coordinate 17,857,469, forward strand.
AGGAAGGAAGGAAGGGAGGAGAGGGAGGCGAGGCAGGGAGGGAGGGAGGGAGGGAGGGAGGGAGGGAGGGAGAGAGAAGGAAAGGAGAGAGCAGGAGGAAAGAAGGACAGGAGAATTAGGTCATTTTGACCTGAAGACAGTACGAGGGTTAAGTCGTTCACAGACTCGTATCTCTGTCCTCACTGTAAATACTCATCTGTTTTATGGTAATGATAGTGTTTTTCTCCGGCTGTCTCGTCGCGCCTGCAGGGCCATATTTATTCTCTGGGCTCGACACTTTCTGCTGCACTGAACTTTGTGATGGAGCCGGAGCTGGAGGCGGATCTGGGGGAAGAGGTGCAGAGAGTTCTGGAGCAGATGCAGGAGGAGAAGCCCGAGGAACGGCCGCTCCTGCAGGTAGAGAGAAACCCTGCCGCTTCCTTAAAGCCAGCGTTGTTTTTTTCTTTGTTTACTGTTATAGTGTCAAATATAGCTTCGTGGTAGTATATGCTGCTATAGGCCTATGCTGCAGGGGGGCACCGACATGATCCACTGGGCGGTGCCTCTCACCCTTCTTCTCCTCTCCTCTTCCCTTCCTCTCTTTTCCATTTCCATTTTTATTTATTATAAGTATCTCATAGCTATCATTCTTGTCCATCGCTCCTGTAGTTTCTTGTGCTGGCCCCTTTTTTCTCTTTTTGTGCATGTTTGCAGGCCGGAGCTTCAGGAGCTGCATGCTGGCCTGTGGTCCCAGTCCCCCCCCCCCATTCCCGGTCATCCCGTTTCTGCTTCCACCTGCCTGCTGTGTGCTGCTGACGTCCCCGACCTTCCAGTCTGGCCCTCGGCAGGAGGGTCCCCCCTTATGAGCCTGGTCCTGCTCAAGGTTTCTTCCCTCTTAAAGGGGGAGTTTTCCTTGCTAATGTTTATGTAATTATTGCTCGGGGGTTTATGTTCAATTCAATTCAATTCAATTTTATTTTTATAGCGTCTAATACAACAGATTTGTCTCTAGACGCTTTCCAGAGACCCAGAACATGAACATAAACCCCCCGAGCAGTTATTACATAAACAATGGCAGGTAAAAACTCCCCTAGTGGGAGAAAAACCTTAAGCCAAACAGTGCAAGGAAAAACTTGCCACTGAAAGAAACCTTGAGCAGGACCAGGCTCATAAGGGGGGGACCCTCCTGCCGAGGGCCAGACTGGTGGGTCAGGGACGGCAACAGCACAGCAGGCAGGTGGAAGCAGCAGCGGGATGACCAGGGGTGGGGACCGCAGGCCAGCACGCAGCTCCCGAAGCTCCGGCCCAATCATCAAGTCCCAGGTTTGGGGTGGAGGGTTGGGGAAAAGGTTGAGAAGGGGGCAGGGCCAGGGTTCATGTTCATGTTCTGGGTCTCTGGAAAGCGTCTAGAGACAACATCTGTTGTATTAGACGCTATAACAAATAAAATTTTATTGAATTGAATTGAATTTCTCCACACCCTTTGTTGCTGTTGTACCAAATTGTTTTTACGGACATGTTGCAGGGCCTGGAATGTGTTACTTTTACAATACAAACACATCACTGTTGTGAGGCTTCAGGCTAACCTCCCCCCTGAATATTTGCAAACCCTGTAGTTTAATCCAGGGGTTCTTAACCTTTCTGACCTTGGGGGCCCAATTTTTTCAGTACAGAGTGGCCCGGGGCCCATAGAGAAGATTTACTCAAGCGAAGGTCCAGAACATCATAATAAATATATATGTATATATATATATATATATATATATATATATATATATATATATATATATATATACACACATGTTAAGTGGCAAATATTTTTTAAATGTACTTTTTTTAATATAACAGTCAGATGCAGATGTTGATACAACTATGAGGCCACTTGAATACACACACAAATAATATATATATATATATATATATATATATATATATATATATATATATATATGTATATATGTATGTATGTATGTATATTTGATATATATATATATATATATATATATATATATATATATATATATATATATATATATATATATATATATATATATATATATATATATATTATTTGTGTGTGTATATATTCAAGTGGCCTCATAGTTGTATCAAACATCTGCATCTGACTGTTATATTAAAAAAAGTACATTTCAAAAATATTTTGCCACTTAACATGTGTAACTTGAATTACACAATATTTTTTTCTCTTAAAAATAAAATTGATTTTATTTTACTTTTCAAATGCTATCTTATTTTATTTCTCTACCAGCAGTTTGAATTTCCCCTTCTTTGTTAATTGTCTCAACACATTTTTATAAATAAATGAATATAAACACATCTTAACAATTGAAACAGTTTTGCAGTTTGTCTTTCTTCCCCTCTTTAAATCTTATGCCCCCACTTTCTGTTGTTCAGTGAGAGAACTGAGCTCTAACTTCTCCTGTCAGGACTTTAAATCTGGGCTGGATGGTGTCAGGTTTCTCATACACATGAGAAGGTGCTCATATTTAGTTTTAATTGTGTTCATTGTGGAGAAAGCTGCCTCACAGCTGTATCTGGACTCAAACATGGGTGTTTTAAGATTGTATTTATTTAAGATATTAAATTAATCAGTTGTCAGGACTCAGCGTGTCGGCTTCATCCGAGCCTGATCAGTTGCGACGGGGACGAGCCCGCAGGTCTCCGCGCTGCAGCCCAGTCACTTTCCGATGCTTTTGCAACAACAGTCCAGTCCAGCAGACACTTCAGCCCACGCATCTACCATTCTTCAGCAGTAACGGCGGGAGCCCGCTGCCGCCCGAGCGGCAGCGGGCTCTGCGGCCGCGGGGACGCGTCGGCTCCCGCTCAGCCGGGCGGCTCCTCCCCGCTCTCTCGGTCCGCCTCTGCGCGGCAGCTCCCCCGGGAGTCTCGTCTCCTTCTCGGCAGCGAGCCCCACGGAGCCACCGCCGGGCAATCACTGCAAATCACGCCCTCCTTCCCCCTTCTCATGGTGGCTTCAATTACGTCCGCCTTAAGCCTGAATTATGGTTCCGCGTAAATCGACGCAGAGCCTACGCCGTAGAATCCCTGATCCTGGTGGATCTAAACGTACTCTGTGCAAAATAAATGATTTTTTCTGTAAATACACACCATTTCTCTTACTATTACACGTACAGCTAGATCAGTGTTCTTCTCCTCATTTGGTCGGGAGTTACAGTCCCGCGGCCCTCGCGGCCCACACTTACAAAACTGAATTTTTTTTGCGGCCCACTAGATGGCGCTCGCGGCCCAACGTTGGGCCGCGGCCCTATGGTTAAGAATCACTGGTTTAATCCTCCTACAGGACGTCCTGTTGCTAGCCGAAGCGCGGTTGTCCCACACGTCCTCTGCCGCTGTGTGTCGGAAACTGTCTTCAGTCGGACGACGCGTGCTGTCCATCGAGTCAGATTCCAACTTTCAAGGTAACCGAGTTCACCCCGTATCTGTGAGTTTCATCCCTGGACTGCTTGCTCTTCACGGTCGTGTGTTTTTCTGTCATCCCTGTCTTTATACGTCTGCAGAGGGACAGGAAGGCTCCTGGGAAGCAAGAGTGGCAGCTGCCCAAACCCAGACGTCTTCTGAAAAGACTGAGCTCCAACGATAAGACCAAAGAGATGTCTGACTGTTCTGTGGCAAACAGTCTGTCCAGGCAGCAGGTACGGGGCTAAGTTTGTCTTTTTTGTTGACTCGGTTGTACTTTAGCATAGAAGTCTTCACTGTGGATTGCTGAACGATAACTTGTGGGTCTTAACGATGTTTTTAAAACAAAGCAAATCAGCTGAAAATAGTAAATAACATTGTAGCAGTCACTCACTTTCCCTATTATAATTTCAATCAGTTGTCAAGCTTGGCCTAACCAGCCAATGTGATCCGAGGAATCTTAGCGTCCACAGCGGACGTTCAAACAGAGCGTCGTCCAGCACAAATATAATTTTTAATTGCTTTTGAAACCAGGAAGTGGAGACAGGCGATATTTAAATTAATTGTTTTAACCATTCTCCCATTCCGTCAAACACAGGGAATTCCCTGGGCATCCCCTCTAACGTCATAGAGTGACGAGCGGAGATCCTGATCACGTGACGAGTGCCCCGATCACGGATGTGTGGTCATTGATTACTGTTGCTATGCACGTGGAAGTAACCACTATAACAAAGAATAATATATAAATAATAATAATGTAATAATCCGTGTACCGTATTTTCTGCACTATAAGGCGCACCGCATTATAAGGCGCACTAAATATATGGTAAAATACCGTACTATAGTGGCTGGGGTTGAGTTAGCATCTACCTGATGGAGCTGCGCTACAGGAAATGCTACAAAATCCTACAAATACAAAAAAAAAAACAAGAAGAAAAGTACTGTATGTCAAACTTTATTAACAAAATAAAAACCAGCTTTGCTCCGTCTCGTCAAAGTCGCCATTGTGCGAGTCAGCGTCGCTGCTGTTGTTTTGAACATCCGTGACGATTCCTGACGTTTTTAGCACCAACTACATTACCCACAATCCCCCTGACTACAGTAACATAAATTACCGTAATGATCATATATACATATATATATGATCATATATAAGGCGCACTGACGGTTTTTGAGAAAATTAAAGGCTTTTGGGTAAGATAAGATAAGAAAGATAAGAAATCCTTTAATAGTCCCCCAGAGGGGAAATTTCCAGGTTACAGCAGCAAAGGGGATAGTGCAAAACAAGAGGCATCAATATCACACAATATCACACAACAATAATAATAATAATAAACACTATAACACTATAAACAGTATATACAATAATAATAATAATAATAAGAATAAGAAGGAGAATAAAAATAGTAATAAATAAAAAAATTCTAGTATACAAAAAGAAAAAACAGATGGATATTTACAGATGTTATTTATGCCCGTTGCAGAATGTTTTTTATTGTCAGGATTGTTTGTATTGTTTGTGGTCTACTGTGAGCAGTGCTGGTTGTGTAGTCTCACAGCTGCAGGGAGGAAGGACCGTCTGTAGCGCTCCTTCACACACCTAGGGTGAAGGAGCCTGTCGCTGAAGGAGCTCTCCAGCGCTCTGAAGGTGTCCTTCATGGGGTGGGAGTCCTTCTCCATCATGGATGACAGCTTAGCCATCATCCTCCTCTCTCCCACCACCTGTACTGTGTCCAGAGAGCAGCCCACGACAGAGCCGGCCCTTTTGATTGTTTTGTCCAGCCTCCTTCTGTCTGCAGCTGTGATGTTGCTGCCCCAGCAGACCACTCCGTAAAAAATGGCTGATGCCACCACAGTGTTGTAAAATGTTTTCAGGAGCTTCTCCTGCACACCAAAGGCCCTCAGTCTCCTGAGCAGATAGAGTCTGCTCTGGCCTTTTCTGTGGAGTGCAGAGGAATTAGTAGTCCAGTCCAGTTTATTGTTGAGGTGAACACCCAGGTACTTATAAGATGTCACCATCTCAATGTCCTTTCCCTGGATGTTCACCGGTGTCGAGGGGGATTTATTACACCTGCGGAAATCCACCACCAGTTCTTTGGTTTTCCCCGCGTTGATCTGGAGGTGGTTCTGCAGGCACCAGTCCACAAAGTCCTGGGACAGTTCTCTGTACTCGCTATCGTCTTCATCAGTGATGAGGCCGACGATAGCAGAGCCGTCAGAGAACTTTTGGAGGTGACAGGTTGGGGAGTTGTAGGAGAAGTCAGCAGTGTAGAGGGTGAAGAGGAACGGCGCCAGGACCGTTCCCTGCGGGGCCCCCACACTGCAGACGACCATGTCCGATGTGTGGTCCCGTGTCCTCACATACTGTGGCCGGTTGGTGAGGTAGTCCAGAATCCAGGATGTGAGGTGACCGTCAACCCCTGCATTCTCCAGCTTGTCTCCCAGAAGTGCCGGCTGGATGGTGTTGAACGCACTGGAGAAATCAAAGAACATGATCCTCACAGTGCTCCCAGGTTTCTCCAGGTGAGACAGGGCACGATGTAGCATGAGGATGACGGCGTCATCCACCCCAATACCAGGTTGGTAAGCAAACTGTAGTGTAGCACTATAAGGGTGCGCCTTATAGTGCGGAAAATACGGTATATATCACGACAACGGATCCCATTGACTTCGCATAGTACAATATCCGTGGTGCTCTCACGGAATTTACCGCTTTCCGTGCTGGTACCACGGAAAATAGTGGTGAGAGGTCTTGGGCATTTCACAGATTTTTGTGAGATCAGGTTGGGCTAGCGCCAAAAACCAGTCAACGTCCCCTGACCGCCGTTCAAATATCCACCTTCACAGCAGAAATGGCTCAGTTTCTTTTGTGTTTTGGCACCACGTCCAGTGAAGTTATATCAAGCATAAATCAATTAGATTAGGGACGTGGTCTTTTGATTAGCAGCCACCATAGCTAAGGGCTCATCACTCAGCAACAGACAGCAAACAGCCCACCGCACTGGTATAGTCTAATCCTGCAATTAGCAGGCCAAATAACCCAGCAGTGACTAAATAACCCCAGCAAATATCCCAGTCCTCGTTTGTGCTCGCTTCAGGTGTTGTTTTGGTCCCTGGTTTGGTCTTTCTTTCTTTCTTTCTTTCTTTCTTTCTTTCTTTCTTTCTTTCTTTCTTTCTTTCTTTCTTTCTTTCTTTCTTTCTTTCTTTCTTTCTTTCTTTCTTTCTTTCTTTCTTTCTTTCTTTCTTTCTTTCTTTCTTTCTTTCAGGCTCATTTCTTTCTTTCTTTCTTTCTTTCTTTCTTTCTTTCTTTCTTTCTTTCTTTCTTTCTTTCTAAAATATCGCCCATTCCTAGTCCCAACACTTGAAATGCATATATTATTTCAATATTAATAGCATAACAGGGTAGCACAAACTAAACCATCCACGCTAAAATAGCTAAAATAGCTAACTGTGTCTGATATAAGATGGACTTGTTCCCTCTGCAGCCCACATCTGCTCTTTCACCCATTTGCAACATGACTCCATGAGGAAAAACTGAATTTTTAAGTACTTTTCAGAATACCTGTGGGTGAAGTCACGGGGGGTTTATCCAGCACAGTCTGCGGCTAAGACTGCAGGATGAGACTTATCCCACCATTTAAAGAAAAAACAGAGTTTTCAGAGGTCTTAAAGAGATGTTTGTGGCCTGTCCTGATCCAAATACCACTAAGATACGGTACAAAAACTCCCTTTTGAACATGTTTTGCTGGTTTTAAGGAATGGAGGGATGGAAATCTCTGTCTGGCATTTGCACTGCTCACTTCAGAGCGGCAGCAAATAGAGACGGATGCCGCACGTTAACACGGGGAGGGTGGAGGACGAGTCTCATTTGTGACATTTACCTTTTCTTCACAAGGTGACAGTGTTGTGTTAGCTGAGAGTTTTTGATTTGGTCACTTCACACTCTGAAATATATCTGCGCACAGAAGAAAGCAAAACAATATTTAAAGGTAACTGTTTGTGGTGGGTAAAAACGATAAATCCCTTCTTTACATTATATGAATACAATATTTCATTATACAAACCCGATTCGGTTGAAGTTGGGTAACCCTAGGGGAATTGCGTAAAATGTAAATAAAAACAAAATAAAACGATTTGAAAATCTTCTCAACCTATATTCAATTGAATACACTACAAAGACAACATATTTAATGTTCAAACTGATAAACTTAATGGTTTTTTGCCAAATAATAATTAACTTAGAATTTCATGGCTGCAACACGTCCAGTAGAAGTTGAGAAAGGGGGCAAAAAATCCTGAGAAAGCTGAGAAAAGCAGATCAAACACCTATTTGGAACATCCACATGTGATCAGGCTAATTGTGAACAGGTGGGAACCATGATTGGGTATAAAAGGAGCCTCCCCAAACATGCTCAGTCATTCACAAGCAAGGATGGGGCGAGGGTCACCACTTTGTCACAACTGCGTGAGAAAATAGTTGAACAGTTTAAGAACAACATTTCTCAAAGCAAAATTGCAAGGAATTTAGGGATTTCAACATCTACGACATCAACATCATCTATCAAAAGGTTCAGAGAACCTGGGGAAATCACTGCACGTAAGCACCACGGCCGGAAACCAAGACTGAATGACCGTGACCTTCGATCCCTCAGGCGGCACTGCCTTAAAAACCCACATGAGTGTGTAAAAGATATCACCAAATGGGCTCAGGAAAACCTCAGAAAACCCCTGTCAGTAAATACAGTTCGTCACACACACATATACACATACACAAGCACTTTTTGCTTCAAGTTTTTTAGATCACTTCTCACCCACTCTAGTGCCAGTAACCCTAATCCTATATTGTTCTAATTTATTGATTCATATTTCATGATTTATGGTATCAAATGCTTTCTTTAGATCTATGAAAACCCCAACAGCATATTTCTTTTTATCTATGGAATTTGTGGTTTCTTCAATTAGTTCAATTAAAGCTTGTGATGTTGATCGGTTATTTCTGAATCCATATTGATAACCAGTGAGTAAGCTATGCTTCTCTACGAAATTGTTTAACCCGGGGGTCGGTAACCCGCTGCTCTAGAGCAGTGTTTTTTTCTCTTTTTTTCTTCTTTTTTTCTCTTTCTTTTTCCTTTTTTTTCTTCTTTTTTTCCTTTTTTTTCTTCTTTTCTTTTTTCCTTTTTTCTTCTTTTTTTATTTTTTTTCTCTTTTTCTTGTTTTTCTCGTTTTTTTCTTTTTTCCTTTCCTTTTTAATCTCAAAACTTTGACTTTTTTCTCAAAATTTTGACTTTTTTCTCGACATTTCGACTTTTTTCACGAAATTTTGACTATTTCCTCGACATTTCAACTTTTTTCTCAACATTTCGACTTTTTTCTCAAGATTGTACTTAAACATTAATCTTGACCTTTTTTCTCTTTTCTCTTTTCTTTTTTCTCGAAGTGCATAATGAAAAAAAAAATCTTCCCCCAGTTCTAACTAATATAGAAACATGCAGCATGTGTTGCCTTCATTCTAAGGCTGATACAAGACTTTTAATTTTTTGCGGCTCCAGACATATTTGTTTTTTGTGTTTTTGGTCCAATATGGCTCTAAAACATTTTGGGTTGCCGACCCCTGATCTAACCTGTTATTGAATTTTTGAGAACTGTGGGAGAAGAGGTTCATCTTTAATCTCTAATGTTTCTCCGTTTCCAGCTGTGCGGGGGCTGGGATCCCGGCCTGTGGTCCGAGGACACGGAGTGCAGAGACGAAGACACCGGGACGCTCTCAGACGAGCTGGACTTCCGCTCTCACAACACCTCCCCGGTGAGGAGGAGAGCCCAGCAGAGGCCGGGCCGGGCCAAGGGGTTCCTGAACCGCTCCTGCTCCGTCCCCGACTCCAACAACCCCCCGTGTCTTTCCACTCCCCCTCATGGAGACATCAGCGTCCCCGTCTCCGACCTCACTGAGATCGGGGCGGACGAACACTACAAGTCTTTGTGGAGCGAGAGGCTGCAGAGACTCGGCCGGGGACAGTCCTGTGGTGCCGAGGACAGTGAGGAGACGTGCTGGGGGAAAACAAACATCCAACAGCGCTGTGAGAGTCGATCTAAAGACGGCGTTCGAGTCGTGGCGTCTCCCTGCGCTTCCGGCCAGGAGCTGGGAATGGAGCACGGGACCTCAGACGAGCAGAGCGCCCGGAACCACGGCCTCTACATTCTTAATAACTACATGACCAAAAGCATGCTGTGCCTGAATGAGGAGTCTCAGGATGAGGTTAGCCGCGGCCAGTACTCGAGTTGTAAAAATAAATCAGGGGGGATGGTGGATTTTATCATATGGGGACAGATAATTTGTGCTGATTACAAATAATATAATATATTACAAATAATAGCACTGACCAAAACACCTGCAGAAATACTGCAGGAATGACATAGCAGCAGTTAAATGCAGCCTTCTGTAAGCTTTAAATATCCACTGGGCTTACATCTAATACATCAAAACACAACAATAAAAAACACTTTTCTGAACTTATCAATATGACTCTGTCCTTCACAGGATAAGTACAATGGATCACTGCAAAAACTCAAAATCTTAACAAGAATATTTGTCTTATTTCTAGTTAAAATGTCTCATTTTAGTAAAAAAATCTTATTACACTTAAAACAAGAATCATCACTGGAAAAATTGCTTGTAATGAGAAGATAAATCTTGTCCCACTGGGTGGGGGAGGGAGGGAGGAGGGAAAAAAAGGCATCTTCACACTGTGTATAAGTACACAGTGAGAAAGTGCAAAAAAACACCTCATCACAAGACTTATAGCCAGGAAGGCGTTGAGAATTAGGGAGGTGTGGTTATCAGTAAGTGTGTGTGTGAGCGGTAGTCCGTGAATTTCGCTCAGAGCTACTCCTCAGCCAATGTCCTTGATGTTATCAGATGGCTTGGTCAGTTCTGAAAACAGGGTCCACAGATGTTCTGGAGAGGGGAGGGTTAGTGGGGGCAGAGTCACCTTGTTTACATTCCACCAGAGAGATTGTGACCAGCGCGATCGCCCAAACCGCCCTGTCAAGGCCAGATTATAGAATCAACAATTGTATTGAAAAGAAAACAGACAGACTCAGTAATTTTCCGTCTGCCTTTAGTCTCTGGTTCATCAATGGCGACTCCAAACAAGACATCCCCCCTCATCCCCCCTCAACTCCAGTACTGCTCTTAATTCTCATTGCATATTTTTGGTCTCTAAATGAGAAAACAGCTTAGTAAGTCATCTGAGCTTGTATTTACATAGTTTTAAGATCTGGTCAGGAGGGTAGAATTTTACTACACTTCCTGATGAAAAAGAAAATGTTAAGCACCACTTGGATGTTCTCTCAACTGTTCACATTTTCAAATCCCTTTTATAGCGCAAAATTATTTTATTTATCAGCTGAAAATCTTTGTAAAACATAACCATAAATGATTGTTATTATCAACAGCAATTGTTCCCATATCAAGTAAGAAAAAAGTTATGGAGTCACCAATATCACAAATAGTACTTGGTGGCACTTATCTGGTTGTTTTTGTGTTTAAGTTTCCACCAAAATAATATTAATCAAAGGATTACGTCTTTTTTCGTACAGTTACTTGACTGACAAGTTTTGCAGCATGGAACCTGGTTTTTCTCATCATCATAAATTCTCGTTTGCCGTTTTGAAATCTAGCTGGGAGGGAATTCATGAAAATCGTGCACTTGGTGACAAGTTTTTGATATTTGGCATGGTGTTAGTTATGGACATAAGGTTTTCAAAAACCACCGCAAACAATTTGGGACGGCCCCCCTAGTGGCCAGTTTGCAGATTATTCAAAATGAATCAATAAGCGATAAGGCGGTTTTTTGTGTGTTATTTTAATAAAATCATATTCTTTCACTGTGACTTAGTTCTGAGGTTCTGTTCATCTTAAGCCCGAATGAAGGCCACTGTTCTCACCTAATGAGATTATTGACACTACTGTCCAATAAACAGAAAACTGCATTCCTTGGGGGTGAAAATATGGGTCTAGAGCCCTATACAATATTTTTATGTGACTTAATTCTAGAGATATGGAGTATTTTCAGGCAAAAAATGACAGTAAAAAATTAATTTGACCTTCAACATGACCTTGAAATAGGACATTTATCTCAGAATTGAATTCATAGCAGCAAAAAAATAGTGAAAGTGACAATATACAACAATCTAGGACTAAGAAGCTGAGATATGACCTTTGGTCTTTTCGGCGGGAACCATTTCGAATGTTCTGCAAAGCGGCCACTAGGGGGCGTCACAATTTGTTTGCAGTGGTTTTTGAAAACCTAATGTCCATAACTAACACCGCGCCAAATATCAAAAACTTATCACTAAGTGCACAATCTTTATGATTTTTGACATATTGTCTACCAGCTAATCCTAAAAGTGTCAAATACGTCAGTGTAGTGATGTAGTCAATGACTCCCTGGTCCTTTTTTTTATCTAAATTTAAATCTAAATTATCCCTGGGAATGAACTTCTTTTTGTCAGGGATTTTCTTCGTTTCAGTCGACCCGCTCCATTTCCTGCTTTCATGGCACGCTCCTTTGAGTTTTCTGTTTTGATAACCTTTCCACTCGCTCCAAACCTAATATTCAAACGACTGGAAACAACCAGCGTTTATTTTAATGTCAACTTTTTGGAGGAATTTCAAATCATCAGCAGGCAGCTCTCGTGTCGGATCGTTTTTTTTTTTTTAACCCTTGTGCTGTCTTCGGGTCAAGGAAGGAGGAAGGGAAGAAGGGAGGAAAGAATGAAGGGAGGAAAGAATGAAGGAATGAAGAAAGGAAAGAAGGAAGGGAGAAAAGAAGGGAGAGAAGATGGGAGGAAAGAAGGAAGGAAGAAAAGAAGGGAGAAAGAAGGAAGGAAGGAAGGAAGGAAGGAAGGAAGGAAGGAAGGAAGGAAGGAAGGAAGGAAGGAAGGAAGGAAGGAAGGAAGGAAGGAAGGAAGGAAGGAAGGAAGGAAGGAAGGAAGGGAGAAAAGAAAGAAGGAAGGAAAGGAGAAAAGAAAGAAGGAATGAAGGAAGGAAGGGAGAGAGGAAAGAAGGAAGGAAGGAATGGAGAAAAGAAGGAAGGAAAAAGGGGAGGAAAGAAGGAAGGAAGGGAGAAAAGAAGGAAGGAAAGAAGGAAGGGAGAAAAGAAGGGAAAAAAGAATGAAGGAAGGAAAGGAGAAAAAACAAGGAAAGTAAGGTTAATAAGGAAGCTTTACATCGCATTGATACGGAAGAGTATTAGGGCCAGGCAGGATAAAAATAAAAATAATATTTTAGAGGAGGAAGATGTTTTTTTCGTTATACACTTCGAGAAAAAAGTCAAAATGTTGAGAAAAAAGTCGAAATGTCGAGATTAATGTTGAACTACAATTTCGAGAAAAAAGTCGAAATGTCGAGAAAAAAGTCGAAATGTCGAGAATTGGACTTTATTCTCGAAATTGTATTTCAACATTATTCTCGACATTTCAACTTTTTTCTCAAAGGGCACATTAAAAAAAAATTCTTTCTCCTGCATGGCCCTAATACTTTACGTAAAACTTTTTTTTTGTGGTCAAAATGTTCAGCAAATCAGATGATTGTAGAAATATGCAAAACTTTAACAAGAGGTTTTCCTTTTTCTGATAAAGGTGAGAATTATTGAGTTAAAATATTATATTATATTTTTTTATTTTTTTTTTTGTGAGGCAATATACACATCCGCTGCTAGTCTGAAACGAGAAAAACACACGGAAACGCACAACGTACACACAAGTCTTTGAGATCTGTAAGAGAAAAAACAAACAGACACGAGAACAGGCAGAGACACAAATAGCAACCATTTCAGGTCCCTGAGACTGAATCAAAACCAGGCTACTGCGATTATCTGTCCCCCAAAACTGCGGAGTGAGTATGTAGGTGAGTGAGCAGGTGTGTATATCTGTGTAACTATGACTACGTTTACATGCAGTCAAAATTCAGGTTATTGCTAATATTCTGGTTACTTAAACATTCTGAATATTCCGTTTACATGGTAATTAATCATTCAGGATATCTGGATCAAACCAGCGACGCACGGAGAACATCATGATGCAATTCCTGTAATTTCTGCTTCTTCTTCCTGTATCCAAATTCAAAACAAATGCTGCTTCGCGCAACTTTTCTCTCTCCTTCTTGTAAATCTTCTATCCCGGTACTTTCTACCGTCTACAAATGCAGAAATGTTCATATCCTTCATTACATTTATGAAGTGATTAGTCTCCTCCTGGTCTTGGTTTCTCCGTGTTTATAAGAACTTCCTGGACTCAAAAGACCAGGATTCCTTGTGAACAGAACATGTGCAGAAAACAAAATCCTGTTCCGTTTGATGGGGATATTCCGTTTGGTGTTTACATGACCGAATATTCAGGTTTTAAAAGGAGTAACCCAGGGGTCATATTCGGGTTTTTAAAACCTGAATATGAGCAAATGCGGGTTATTCAAAGGGGTTATTGGTGTTTACATGGCCGTGCAGAACCGGGTTATTGCTAATATTCAGGTTTTAAAAGGGTTATTGATGCATGGAAACACAGTCTATGTGTGTGTAAAGTCAAAACAATGCTCTACCTGAACTGTAACTATAGTGGAGGATATATCTTCTCCAACTTAAAACAACTTTCCAACGTGTTTGTTCAAGTGAAAGAGCAATCACCAGCTCAATCTTTGTACGATGAAGCTGTGTGTTTTTGTTTTGTCCCCAGTGGGTTTCTCTGCGAGAGCTGCTGACCCGTTGTGGGCCGAGGGTGGCGGTGAACGAGCTGTGGGCGCTGTGCTACACCTGCCTGGCAACGCTGCAAACCTACATCGACTTTCCAGGTGATTCTAACCTCCTCGCTATCCAAACCGGGGAGTAATTGTCCATGCAAGAGTGGTTTTATGCTCATTTTAATTCCGACTCTTACTGTAATGAGGGTGAGGGGGGTGGTGGGGGTTGAACGTAATTCAGAGGGAGAAAAAAACATTATGCAAATGACGTTACATGGTTCATACTCACCACTTTCCCATGCAGCTGATCCCTCTCTTTCCCTGTAGAGTATTTATGCCTGGATACCGTGTATGTGAGCTGTGAGGGAGACGTGCTCTTCCTCAAACCAAAAAACATAGGTAGGTGTCATTTATTCATAGCGGTTCTCTTCTGTTTTCCGTCTTCCATAAGTCAGCTACAGTATGTAAGGAGGCCTCTGCGCAGAGGTGGGCAGTAACGAGTTACATTTACTCCGTTACATTTACTTGAGTACGTTTTGGGAAATGTTGTACTTTTAGGAGTAGTTTTGAATCACTATACTTTTTACTTTTACTTGAGTAGATTTGTGAAGAAGAAACTGTTACTCTTACTCCACTACATTAGGCTACGTTGAGCTGTTACTTTTCTTTTATCCCTTTTATCCGCGTACGCATCAATCTCATGACATCACTGGGTGATTCTTTGGGAAAAATGTTTGTTTTTGCACGTTTTGTCACATTTACAAAGACTCAAACAAACAGAGTTTCTATGAGTTCATGGGCTTTTTCTAGTTCTGCCTTGTTAAAAAAGAAAAGTACAAAGGCTTGAAATTTTGTGCGGCGGCGGGGTGGAGCCATTCTCAGGTGTTTATGTCTTATGTTGTCAGTATGAATGGGGGGATGTTGGACCGTTTCCCCCTCCGTCTGGGGGCTCCGGTGGCACCGGGGGCGTCCGTGGAGGTGCGGTGGGGCCCTGGCCCGGCTCGGAGGGCCGGCCCCCGTCAACTTGGATGGCCGGTGGGGGAGCGTGGGCATCCTTCCAGGGCCGGCTCCGCTGGTCCTGCCTCCTGGCTTCGGCCTCTGCTCCCCATCCTTCCCCCCCTTACATGACTCATACGCACATAGGCAGGGGCGGGGGGGCCGGGGTGTGGGGGACACTGTCCTGCGTGGCCCGGCACTCCCCACCTCATGGTTTTAATAACACTGTAGACACTGCACATTCAACATTTAATAAATACATTTAACAAGGATACATAGTTCTGGAAGGGGGGGATCATTGTCAGTATGATACCCTGTCATCCCCCTCCCTGTTTTTATGGCATTAATCACATGCACTCAACACCAGGGGCGGGAGGGGGGCCCACATCACCCGCGTTCCCTCGCCGGCCTGGGATAGGTGGGTCGCGATGCCCGGGCCTGGCGGGGCTCGCCGCGCAGCCTGGGGTGCCTTCTGGCGGTGCTGGACCCCCCGGGGAGGGGGAAACGGTGCGTGATTATTATTATTATTATTATTATTATTATTATTATTATTATTATTATTATTACTAATAATAATAATATTATTATAAATATTATTATTATAGATACCGGATAGATGAATGGATGAATGAATGGGATGCCTGGGTCTGGGGCCCTCCGTTGTCGGGCCCGCGCGGGTGTCACCCTGTTGGGGGGTTCCCTCTCTCCGGGCCCGTCTCCGGTCCCCCCCGCGGCCTCTGCGGCGGGGCGCCCCTCTGGTCTTGGAGGGCCACTTTCGTGGGGGCGGGTGCTCCTGCCCGCGTCGGCGGCCGGGGTGGCTCTCCGCTCTGTCTCTCCGGGCAGGATGGCCCGTCGCCGGGTGGGGGTTGTTGGCCTGGAGGGTGAGGGCCTCCTGGCCATGTGTCCGGCCCGGACCGGCTAGCAGGGGTTGCCTGGGTCGCGGTCCTCCGCCGCGGGATCTCTGGCTGCTTCTTCCCGTGTCGTGGGGGCCCCAAAAAAAACAAAAAAAAAAACAGAATTTAGTGCTGCTTGTGCTTAATTTATTTTTCTATTCTGTTATTATTTTATTTATTTTATTATGCATTAAA
Source organism: Cololabis saira (assembly GCF_033807715.1). Taxonomy (NCBI): domain Eukaryota; kingdom Metazoa; phylum Chordata; class Actinopteri; order Beloniformes; family Belonidae; genus Cololabis; species Cololabis saira. The sequence continues at coordinate 17,873,702 of NC_084603.1, forward strand.
GTACTTGAATTTACTTTCAGATTACTTTAATTTAAGCTATTTTTTTATTCATTTTAATTTATTTTATTATTTTATTGATTTAATTTGCCTTTAATTTGGTGATTATTTTGTACTTTTTTCTGTTTGAATGGTTGTGTTAAAAAAATAAATCAGACGTTACTCAACAGTTACTCAGTACTTGAGTAGTTTTTTCACCAAGTACTTTTTTACTTTTACTCAAGTAATTATTTGGATGACTACTTTTTACTTCTACTTGAGTCATATTATTCTGAAGTAACAGTACTTTTACTTGAGTACAATTTTTGGCTACTCTATCCACCTCTGCCTCTGCCTTAAAAAATCACATGTCAACGTCTTTTTTGCAGAATCCCAAGATGAGTTTTTCCTTGCACCTGAGTATCAAGAACATGGTATTGTAACAGAGAAGGTCTGTCTGTCCGTCCGTTTAGATTCTCTCTAAATGAGCCAGTGATCGGCGGCAGCTCTCAGCTCTGTCTTTGCTTCTTTCTTCCGTCTCTACTTAGGTCTGTGTTTACGGGGTTGCTGCTATCCTCTGGGCCACTGCCAAGTTCCGTTTATCTCCTCACCAAAAGCTGGCGATGCCTCGTAAACTAAAGAGGCTCCTCCTGGAGATGGCCAGGAAGACGCCCATGGAGAGACCGACCATCGTCGGGGCCAAAAGGGTATTCATTATCTTCCTAATGAGGTGCCAACGTAGTGTCTTTAACCCTTGTGCTGTCTTTGGGTCAAGGGAGGGTGAAGGGAGAAAAGAAGGAAGGAAGGAAAGAAAGAAGGAAGGAAGTAGGAAAGGGAGTAAGGAAGGGAGAAAAGATGGAAGGGAGGAAAGAAGGGAGAAAAGAAGGAAAGAAGGAAGGAAGTAGGAAAGGGAGTAAGGAAGGGAGAAAAGATGGAAGGGAGGGAGAAAGGAGAAAATAAGGAAGGAAGTATAAAGGGAGAGAAGATGGAAGGAAGGGAGAAAGGAGAAAAAAGGAAAGAAGGAAGGAATTAGGAAAGGGAATAAGGAAGGGAAAAAAGATGGAAGGGAGGAAAGAAAGGAGAAAAGGTGGAAGGGAGGAAAGAAGGAAGTAAGAAAGAAAGGAGGAAAGAAGGAAGGAAGTAGGAAAGGGAGTAAGGAAGGGAGAAAAGATGGAAGGGAGGAAAGAAGGAAGTAAGGAAGAACGGAGAAAAGAAGGAAGGGATGAAAGATGGAAGGAAGGGAGAAAGGAGAAAAAAAGGAAAGAAGGAAGGAAGTAGGAAAGGGAGTAAGGAAGGGAAAAAAGATGGAAGGGAGGAAAGAAGGAAGTAAGGAAGAAAGGAGAAAAAAGAAAAGAGGGAAGGAAGTAGGAAAGGGAGTAAGGAAGGGAGAAAAGATGGAAGAGAGGAAAGAAAGGAGAAAAGGTGGAAGGGAGGAAAGAAGGAAGTAAGAAAGAAAGGAGGAAAGAAGGAAGGAAGGAAAGAAGGAAGTGAGGAAGAAAGGAGAAAATAAGGAAAGACGTAGGAAAGGGAGTAAGGAAGGGAGAAAAGATGGAAGGGATGAAAGAAGGAAGTAAAGAAGAAAGGAGAAAAGAAGGAAAGAAGTAGGAAAGGGAGTAAGGAAGGGAGAAAAGATGGAAGGGAGGAAAGAAGGAAGTAAGGAAGAAAGGAAAAAAGATGGAAGGGAGGAAAGAAGGGAAATGTCCTACTACTTAATATTTTCACTATTTTGTTTGAAAGTTCCATAAGCGAACAAATCTGAGTAATTTTTGTGAGAACAAACATTAACCCCATATCAGCTGAGGTGCCGTGTGAAGTTTCAAATTAACACTAAAGTGTAAAATGGAGGCAATACAGACTTGGTCAAATAAAAGCAGTCCTTCATACTTGGTACCGCCCCCTTCGGCAAGCATTGTAGCTAATAAACACATTTTGAAGAGTGGTAGTCATCTGTCATGCACTGAACTTCTATCTCCTTTTAAGACTCTGCGCTGGACTACTGTACCAGCAGGTGGCAGCATAGTCAAAGTAACATAAAACCAATGCTCCAGCCAGTGTTTTTAAAGTAAAGGTGTCTAATAAATCGGCTTTCCTGGACAGGAACTTTACTCTGTCATTAATCTTGATGAGTGCTTTGCTGCCCATGCCATCACCTGACAGACTATTATCTAATACACATTCAAGGTAATTAACTGAAATTTTGGATGAAATTAATGACTGTCCTACCTTTACCACAAAATTGGAAGCACTTAATTTGGGTTTAGTCCTGAAGAGGATGGACTCAGTCTTTCCCAAATGAAGGGAAAGCCTATTTTCAGAGAGCCACCTCGCTACTTTTTCAATTTCTACACTTAGAAACTCTTCCACACGTATTTGATCCTTGTGGGACACCAGCAATGCAGCATCGTCCGCAAATAAAAATAAATTACATGAACATGCTGAAATTAAATGATTAATATATATTAAAAACAACAGTGGACCTAACACGCCCCCTTGTGGGACCCCACATGTTATGGGCTTTGGACTTGATAACGTCCCATTTATGTCTACCCTCTGTTGTCTGTCAGATAGGTAGGAGACTACCCACTTTAAGGGGTATATCGCTAAAGCTAAGCGCTCTTAATTTCTAAGTTAAGATGCTATGGTCAACTGTGTCGAAAGCCTTCTGCAGGTCGAGCATAACCATTCCGCAGAGTTTAGGCTTAGCAAGTTAGGCTTGCTTCCATGATTTTCTTGTGTTTGATTGAATGCATAAAGCTTCAGCTAGTGAAATATTCTAGGGCAGGGGTCGGCAACCCGCGGCTCCAGAGCCACATGCGGCTCTTTAGCGCCGCCCTAGTGGCTCCCTGGAGCTTTTTCAAATTTTTTGTTCTTTTTTTCCTTTTTTTTTCTTCTATTTTTCTTTTTCTTCTATTTTTCTTTTTCTTCTATTTTTCCTTATTTTTCTCTTTTTTCTTCTTTTTTTCCTTTTCTTTTTTTTCCTTTTTTTCTATTTTTTTCTTTTTTCCTTTCCTTTTTAATCTCGACATTTTGACTTTTTTCTCAAAATTTTGACTTTTCTCGAAATTTTGATTTTTTTCTTCATCATTTCAACTTTTTTCTCGACATTTTTACTTTTTTCTTGACATTTTTACTTTTTTCTCGACATTTTTAACTTTTTTCTCGACATTTTGACTTTTTTCTCGACATTTTGAATTTTTTCTCCACATTTTTACTTTTTTCTCGACATTTCCACTTTTTTCTCGAAGTGCATCATGAAAAAAAAAATCTTCTCCCAATTATAACTAATATAGAAACATGCAGCATGTGTTGCCTTCATTCTAAGGCTTATACACGACTTTTAATTTTTTGTGGCTCCAGAAATATTAGTTTTTTGTGTTTTTGGTCCAATATGGCTCTTTCAACATGTTGGGTTGCCGATCCCTGTTCTAGGGCCACTTGCAGCATCACAAGTCCCAGACATGACTGAGCCACGGCCGGTTTTAACAGCTGGATTCTTCACGCAAACATGCCGCTTTTCATTACAGTCTAAACCAGCCTAAGAAATGTCCTTGCTATAGTTTAATTTAGCTTTCTCATTTTCATTATAAACTGGTGGAACAGATGCAAAGATCATGTTTCTATTGTTTGACCCCACTTGATGCTGGTGGCCAGGAGGGTAGAAAGATGGACAAAGTATGACCATATAAAGCTTATGTAGGGCTTAGACATTGGTAAGAATCAGATATACATTTGTTGTATAACATACTGTAAACTTCATCATGTGTCGCACCTAGGGTTGCCACCTTTATGAAATAGAAATAAGGGACGCCCTGATTTCAGAAGCGCAGGAGCCAAAAAAAAAAGCCCCAAAACTTCTAAACTGCAAAGAAATGTGTTTATTTTATATGAAAAAACTAAATGCTTTGATTTAAAGTTTAAAGTGCTTTAATAGCATTGAACTTTCATGACTGTACAAACAGACAACCATACTAGCAACTGAAATAGCCTCCTATGCTACATATGTCCACATCAGCCAAGATGTAGAATAAAGCTACAGGTGAAGAATATGGTGTAAAAGTGAATTTATTTCAATAATTCAACTAGAATATGGTGTAAAAGTGAATTTATTTCAATAATTCAACTAGAATATGGTTTAAAAGTGAATTTATTTCAATAATTCAACTAGAATATGGTGTAAAAGTTAACTTATTTCAATAATTCAACTAGAATATGGTGTAAAAGTTAATTTATTTCAATAATTCAACTAGAATATGGTGTAAAAGTTAATTTATTTCAATAATTCAACTAGAATATGGTTTAAAAGTTAATTTATTTCAATAATTCCACTAGAATATGGTGTAAAAGTTAATTTATTTCAATAATTCAACTAGAATATGGTGTAAAAGTTAATTTATTTCAATAATTCAACTAGAATATGGTGTAAAAGTTAATTTATTTCAATAATTCAACTAGAATATGGTGTAAAAGTTAATTTATTTCAATAATTCAACTAGAATATGGTGTAAAAGTTAATTTATTTCAATAATTCAACTTAAAAGGTGAAACTAATATATTACGGTACCTATTCTTATTACATGCAAAGCAAGACATGTTAAACCTTTATGCGTTATAATTTTGATAATGGAATTGTTTATTGATTTCATAAAATATTCTCTAATTTATTTTTTATTTGGGGTTTTTTTAAAGGGATTGTGACATGAAAAATTTTTCTTGATTTTTTGTGTTTTGTTGGGTGTCTTGACATCAATTACACCCAAAAAACAACGAACTTTTTAACATTCAGTGTATTGTGTGCTTTCTGGGATTTTCCGCATAACTGTGCAAAAACGGCGCACCTGGTTTGCTGGCGGGCCGTTACGTAACGGCCCGCTAAATCACCGCCCCCTCCACCCAGCTCCTGCCTCCTCTCCTCTCCAGTGCACCATAAAGGCTGATTTATGGTTCCGCGTTACACCGACGCAGAACCTACGGCGAAGGGTTACGCGGCGACGCGCACCGTACGCTGAACCCTACGGCGTATGCTCTGCGTCGATTTAACGCGGAACCATAAATCAGGCTTAACACGGAGCTGTTTACAGCCTCTTCTGTTCTCATCAGCGGAGGAAAACTGCTAAGAAGACCCGCGGCCACTGACTGGACTTAAGATAAGGGGACACTTTATTTACATGCCTTTATTTTTATGATTGTTTGCTGTGGTTCGCCCTCCTGCTTTTCCGTGCATGCTTCGCCTGTCGCTCCTTAACTCTCCGACGCCGCTGTGAGCGTATGGCTGGAGGAGGAGGAGGTTGGGAGGAGGAGCGGAGCAATGATTGACAGGAAAGGGGGGAAAGGAAGCATTTTTCACGGCGCAAAAAAACACTAATAAAAAGCCAGGAAAAGAGTACTAGAGTGAAGTTTTTCTTGTTACACTCTTTTAGACACATTTGAGGGATGTTGGCCAAGACTTTTAATAGTGTTAAAAGCATGTTAAAAATTATGTCACAATACCTTTAAACTGTGAGCCATAATCACCAAAATCATAACAAATAAAGGCTTGAAATATCTCACTTTGAATGTAGTGGGGAAATAATATATATATATATTATTTATATATATATATATATATATATATATATATATATATATATATATATATATATATATATATATATATATATATATATATATATTATAATATATATATATATATTATAATATATATATATATATATATATATATTTATAATTTACTACGAATGACGTTTTGCAATATATTCAAATTTTCCGACCTTCACCTGTATATTATGACATCAATAAATAAGAGCATAATATATGTCCGTATTGGTTCAATACGGGACGCAACGCAACATTTTTTTCTCAAATAAAGGACAATTCCATATTTTACGGGACGGGTGGCGAGCCTAGTCGCACCAGCTTCCTGTTGATAAACTTTAGCAAAATGAGCTAATAGTCTACTTGCCAGCAATGTGAACCCGGAAATGTTGAGTACCCCAAAGTTTTATGTTAGAAATGTACAGTATAGGTCCCCAGCATTTAGAAACTGCCAGATGCTAACTTACATATGTTGGGCAATTAGCATAATTAGCATAATTAGCATAAATTAGCATAAATTAGCATACTCACATATATTTGACAATATTTCAGCAATTGTTTTGCCAATTTGGACAATATTGGAGTGGTTCTGGGGGTTATTGAGGATGCTGAATCCATTTCTGACATTTTCAAAATTCAAAACGGCCGTTTAAACCAGAAGTGGCCATATTTCAACTCCTGGTGGGCCGATTTTGATGAAGTTTCAGTCAGTTTAGAAGTTTTAGAAGATGCTGAATCGATTGGATTGGACAGATAACTTATGTATTTGAAATAATTGAAACAACTCGGTTATAAATTGTAGGATATTTAAGAACACAATTATCCAAACAGTGCAGAACATGTACATTTTATTTCACATTACACTCTGAGGTGACTCACAATTGGGTATTGGAGGTAACAAAGGCAGGTACCATACCAAACTAGAATTAAAGCTGCAAGCAGCGATGAATGGGCCCTCACACCCTTGTGCACGTTCAGGCTGCAGTGGAAGCTTGTATGTCTTGCATGTAGATTCTTCAGAACTGGGGCCTCATTTAAAATGGACTGCGTAGGATTCATACTAAAAGTGCACGTACACCCAAAAGCCGAAAATGGCGGGCGCAAAAAAAAATCTGGATCAATAAAACCGCGTGCACGCACACTTGCACGCAATGTTCACTTTATAAATCACAGTCCAGCTGGAAGGTTGCGCAGCTGAATCCGCCTCATATGCCCTCTACACGCCCACTTTTTACCATAAATGCATATGGATGAGCCTACTGAGCATGCGCAGCGGCTTCCTGCAGCCTGTTTGGCGTCAGAATGAATGAGAGGGTGTCCAGCCACTGTGACACTGACTTTCACGGAGACTTGGATCTAGATGTTGTAGATGATGTGGAGGACAGGAAAACCACATTATTTGTTTGTCACAGTAAAAGTTAGAATAAGTATATAAATAGTATACAATAAAATAAAGCGAGTGAGTGGCAGCACGCCGTTGCTGCCCGTTAGTGCCACAACGCAATTACCACTGGGGACAGGGGGGACATGTCCCCCCCCCACTTTTCAAAATCATGTATTTGTCCCCCCCACTTTACAGTTTAAAAACTAACGGTAGGCTCAGCCTATGATTGCAAATCCTCAAGACTGTCTGTGCGAAAGCGATGCGAAGACGGGAGCGGAGCCCCGCTCCCCCTCCTCCCCTCAGAGCTGCTCAGGGCTGATTTATAGCGGCGTAGGGTACGCGGCGACGCGCACCATACGCCGTACCCTACGGCGTAGGCTCTGCGTTGGTGTAACGCAGAACCATAATTCAGGCTTAAAAGTAAACACAACATGCGCGCACCCGGCATGACAGGCAGATACACACGGGGAGAAGAGACTATTTCTTTAATTTTTATTTTGTTTAAAACTTTATCCTTATGAACGCAATTGATATATAGTCCAACCTTATTTTAATCAGAACACTTTCTGATTAAAATCCGAGAGTCGAGAGTCGTCAGCACCTGCAGGTGCACCGGGATGGCGCGATTCCGGCGGGTCGGTCCCTCTAAAGCTGGTCCCAATTCAGCACACGTCGCCAGATCCAAGAGCACTGCTCTTGGGAATCTAAATCGGCTTATTATGTCATCATCATGGGCCAGGAAATCTGCATGATCTCTGAATTGTCTCTCCATCCTGATCCAACCATTTCCGTGGTCCTCGAGTAGTGCCAGCGCATACATTGTGCAGCATTACGCACGGCTGTCACCGTGCATTTTATATTCTTACACAGCAATTAGACTGAATGTGGCGTCCATCTGGGCCAGCTTCAATGTAGCTAAACTGATAGCACGCTGTGGAAAGCTGTTCAGTGATGGGGAGTTTATTAAAAAGTGTTGGAGCGCTGCTGCGGAGGAGGTGTGTCCAGACAAGAAAGATTTCCTAAACGCAGTGAGTCCGTCCGCATCTACAGTCACCAGGCGGGATGAAGAAATGGGGGATAATGTACATACACTTCTGGTGATGACCATTGATTAGAATCAGGTGTGTTGATGCAAGATAACACCTAAACCATGCAGGATCCTTCTGATCCCTCTACCCCTCCTGCCCTCTCATCCTACCTGATCCCTCGAGGACCGGACTTGAAGAGCCCTGTGATAGACTATTTTGAAACCACATATCAAAATACTCTTCAGTAGCTCAACTGGATGCAAAGAGGCTTTCCACTGCAGAGCTTGTGTTCAAACCTTATCCCGGGACCACTTTTAAAGCGATTTCCTTCTACTGAGGACTAAAAACTCACTAGGAAGCCTTAGCAGCATGTGACTCTATGGCACGAGATGTTATGGAGGTGCATGGTCTAAAGAAGACTTAAGGTTCAATTCCTTCTAGAGTTCTTCATCTTGTTGTCTTTAAAAAGCACCAAACCTGTCGATTTTAAAGTTCAAAATGAAAAGTTAAATGCGCTATGAGACATGACTGAAGAGGTTATTTGGTGGTTTGGAGGGATTGCAATTTTCAGTGCAGCTGAACTTGTGTCCTGGTGTAGCTCATCTTGGAACAAAGAGGGTTTCAAATGCAGAGGTTATTGGAGCAAACCCTACACCTGAGCCACTTTTAAAATAATGTCCTACTGGGCTGCTCGGTGGCGCAGTGGGTTAAGCAGCGGCTCATATACTGAGGCTACAGTCCTCCTGCAGCGGTCGCAGGTTCGAATCCCAGCCTGCGCACCTTTGCTGCGTGTCATCCCCGAACTTTCTCTACCCCTTTCATATCTGCAGCAATAAAGGGCCACTAGAGCCAAAAAAATCTTTAAAAAAAAATAAAATAATGTCCTACTGAGGATTGAAAACTGGCCAGGAAGCCTGTGAAAGAGGTGAGTACTGTCAGTGGCGCATCAAGGTAAAGAGCTGCACATTGTTAAAGACACTGTGAGTTCAATTCCCGCCAGAGGTCTTCAGCCCGTTGACTTTAAGTAGCACATAATCTAATGCATGTTATATTTAGTTGCAGGAATCTGAGGGCAACGGGTGTAAGAACAAAACTGGACAAGAACATCTGTGCCACAACCACAACCAAATTTACTCTATCCGGATGGAGCAATTTAGCTGGATAGTTTTTTTTTAAAGGCCAAAATGAAATAGGCTGTTTTTAAAATGTAAGGAGTAAAAAGTACAGATAATTGTGTGAAAATGTAAGGAGTAAAAGTAAAAAGTCGTCCGAAAAATAATTACTCCAGTGAAGTATAGATAACCAAAATTTCTGCTTAAGTAAGGTGCTGAAGTATTTGTACTTCGTTACTTGACACCTCTGGTTGTGCACCATGGAAGAGAGCCGCACATTGTTAAACAGACTGTTAGTTCAATTCCCGCCAGAGTTCTTCATCCAGTTGTCTTTAAGTAGATCAAAATCCACTTTTAGAGTTCAACACTCAAAATGAAAAGATAAATGCACTATGAGAGATGTCTTCCCCCAAGGATACTGGTGGTGTGGAGGGTTTGCTCAGGGCTCTAAGGTGCCAATGAAAGGGTGGTGCATGCCAGTTCAAACCCGACCCAGCCTCACAATCTGGAGAGGTAGAGGCATCAGACCTTATACCTGGACCACTTTTAAATGACGTCCTTCTACTGACGATTGAAAACTGGCCAGGAAGCCTGGGAAAGAGGCAAGAATGTGGCGCCTCATGGTAAAGAGCTGTACATTGTTAAAGAGACTGAGAGTTCAATTCCACCAGAGGTCTTCAGCCCGTTGACTTTAAGTAGCACAAAATCCACTTTTAGAGTTCAACGCTAAAAATGAAAAGATAAATGCACTAAGAGAGATGTCTTCCCCCAAGGATACTGGTGGTGTGGAGGGTTTGCTCATGGCTTTAAGGTGCCAATGAAAGGGTGGTGCATGCTGGTTCAAACCCTCCCCATCCTCAGTATCTGAAGGGATAGAGGGATCAGGGAGGATGAGAAGGCAGGAACGCCTGGGGGATGAGGTTAGGATGAGAAGGTTAGGGGGGTCAGGTAGGATGAGGAGGGCTAGGGGGGTCAGGTAGGCTGAGGAGGGCTAGGGGGGTCAGGTAGGATGAGGAGGGCTTGGTGGGGTCAGGTAGGATGAGGAGGGCTTGGTGGGGTCAGGTAGGATGAGGAGGGGTCAGGTAGGATGAGGAGGGCTAGGGGGGGACAGGTAGGATGGGATGCTAGGGGGTCAGGTAGGATGAGATGCCTAGGGTCAGGTAGGATGAGGAGGGGTCAGTAGGATGAGGGAGGGGTCAGTTAGGATGAGGAGGACTAGAGGAGAAAGGCAAGGGGGATCAGGGTGTAAGATGTGGGCTAGGGACATGAGGGAAAGACAGCTTTGGGGGGGTCAGGAAGGTTGAGGTAGGAGTGCCCAGGTAAGAAAGTAATTACCCCTTTCAAGGCTTTTATTTGCAAAAAGGCCCTATCACCTGATCTACCTAGCCCTCCCCACCATTTCCTCTTACCTAGCCTGCCTCCCGCCCCCTCATCCTTCCTGACACCCCCAAGCCCTCCTCTTCCTACCTCATACCCCTGGCCCTTCAGCTGTCCTCTTACTCCCTAGCCCTCCTCATAGCCCCTAGCCCTCATGCCCCTCTCCTCCTACCTGACCCCCCCTAACCTTCTCATCCTCCCTGATCCCTCTACCCCTCCAGATACTAAGGATGGGTAGGGTTTGAACCAGCATGCACCACCCTTTCATTGGCACCTTAGAGCCCTGAGCAAACCCTCCACACCGCCAGTATCCTTGGGGGGAAGACATCTCTCTTACCTCCTACCTGGGCACTCCTACCTCAACCTTCCTGACCCCCCCAAGCTGTCTTTCCTCATGTCCCTAGCCCACCTCTTACACTCTGATCCCCCTTGCCTTTCTCCTCTAGTCCTCCTGCCCTCCTCATCCTACATGACCCCTCCTCATCCTACCTGACCCCTACTCATCTTACCTGACCCCCCTAGCACTCCTCATCCTACCTGACCCCCCTAGCCCTCCTCATCCTATCTCATCCCCCTAGCGCTCCTGCCTTCTCATCCTCCCTGATCCCTCTACCCCTTCAGATACTGAGGATGGGGAGGGTTTGAACCAGCATGCACCACCCTTTCATTGGCACCTTATAGCCATGAGCAAACCCTCCACACCACCAGTATCCTTGGGGGGAAGACATCTCTCTTAGTGCATTTATCTTTTCATTTTTAGCGTTGAACTCTAAAAGTGGATTTTGTGCTACTTAAAGTCAACGGGCGGAAGACCTCTGGTGGGAATTGAACTCTCAGTCTCTTTAACAATGTACAGCTCTTTACCATGATGCGCCACATTCTTGCCTCTTTCCCAGGCTTCCTGGCCAGTTTTCAATCGTCAGTAGAAGGACGTCATTTTAAAAGTGGTCCAGGTATAAGGTCTGATGCCTCTACCTCACCAGATTGTGAGGATGGGGAGGGTTTGAACCGGCAATGCACCACCATTTCATTGGCACCTTAGAGCCCTGAGCAAACCCTCCACACCACCAGTTTCCTTGGGGGAAGACATCTCTCATAGTGCATTTATCTTTTCATTTGAGTGTTGAACTCTATAAGTGGATTTAGTTCTACTTAAAGACAACTGGATGAAGAAGTCCGGCGGGAATTGAACTCACAATCTCTTTAACAACGTGCAGCACTCTTCCATGGTGCACAACATACTTGCCTCCTTTGCAGGCTTCCTGGCCAGTTTTCAGTCCTCAGTTGAAGGACATCATTTAAAAAGTGATCCAATTATAAGGTCTGATGCCTCCAGATACTGAGGATGGTTTGAACCAGCATGCACCACCTTTTCATTGGTGCCTTAAAGGCGTGAGCAAACACTCCACACCGCCAGTATCCTTGGTGGAAGCCATCTCTCTTAGTGCATTTATCTTTCATTTTGTGTGTTGAACTCTAAAAGTGGATTTGTGCTACTTAAAGTCAACGGGCTGAAGACCTCTGGCGGGAATTGAACTCTCAGTCTCTTTAACAATGTACAGGTCTTTACCATGAGGCCCCACATTCTTGCCTCTCTCCCAGGCTTCCTGGCCAGTTTTCAATCGTCAGTAGAAGGACGTCATTTTAAAAGTGGTTCAGGTATAAGGTTTGATCCAATAACCTCTGCATTAAAAGCCTCTTTGATCCAAGATGAGCTACACCAGGACACAAGTTTAACTGCACTGAAAACTTTTTATCTTTTGTCCTTTGTTTCAAGCTTTCAAAATGTTCAACATGTTAAAGAACATATTGAAGAGGGCACTGAACCTCAATACAAGCAGGTACTCCTATTTAAATAAAAAAAACTGACTAGTTCTCACATTTAATAATTGACAGAGCATTCCTTGGCGTAATTTTCTGATAGTTTTGCATAGAATTGAACTCAGTTCTGCAACATCTCAAACACATTTTCTACCTCCCGAGCTTTACAGCAACCCATCAAACCAACTATGTGCCACAAGATTAACATTTCCAGACTGAGAAAAGTAATGCGTGTAGTGGCAGGATGGAGACGCACATTTTGATGTATAACACACCTGGGTTCACGTTACGGTTCGGGACGTATTAACTGCCGAAGGAATGGCATAGATTTCGTCAAAATTACATATTAATTCAAAATGGCCGACTTCCTGTTCGGTTTCGGCCATGGCGCCAAGAGAGTTTTCTTTAAGTTGCGACATGATACAGGTGTGTACCGATTTTCGTGCATGTACGTCAAACCGTATTGTGGGGCTTGAGGCACAAAGTTTTCTAGGGGGCGCTGTTGAGCAATTTTGCCACGCCCATTAATGCAAACCATTAAATATCAAATTTTTCGCCAGGCCTGGCTTGCGTGCAAAATTTGGTGACTTTTGGGGGGACGTTTAGGGGGGAAAAAGGCCCTCATTTCGTCAGAAGAAAGAATAAAGAAAGAATAATTCCTACGGATACAATAGGGCCTTCGCACTGTAAGTGCCCAGGCCCTAATAATATGACTATGGCTGAATAATATCCTCAAAAATTAGAGAAGGGACTATAATACAAGTAAAAGATGTTCAACAGGTAGAACACATGAGTTTACACACAGGTTTTAAAACACAAATATACCCAAAATTATCAAAGCAGAAAACTCTATGTGAACTAGTTACACAATGCATTACAACTGGAAAACTTTCATCAAGCAAGGGCGCCTTGCACTTCTACTACTCTGCACTGTTATAAATCATATCCTCATAATCAATCTCAACCTCATCCTCGTCGTCTGCTCTGTCATCATCTTCTTCTCCATACTCTACATTCTTGTTGTCTTGCTCTTCTTGCTGTGAGTGTGTGTACGTGTTGCAACATCTACCATCATAGCCTTTGCAGAAGCAGTAGCTGGTACAGACCAGGCCTGCAGCTGCGCAGCTGCACTTTGCTGTTGTACATGGTTTTAACCCAGCTTTGCAGCTACAGCTGATAATGTCCAACAGGGAAGGAACGTGGCGGCTTTTACACCAACTTTTGCTTGGATGAATCATTTTCCTTAAATACATTCTGCTTTTTTTAGTTCAGACATCACCGCTTCAGCAAAAAGCCTCTTTCCTCAGAGGAAATTCGTTTTTTTTTTTTCAAAAGAAAATCTTCTAATTTGAGTATACAGTAACCTCTTCCTCGTTTATTATTACCGTCGTGCAGTCTGGGATTAGCTGTCACATTTACAAGTACTATATGCGTTTTAGCCTTTTTTCAAATGCTTGCATTAGTGCAATGACACAGAAACTGCAGGAGAAGTGTTGTAATCACAGCTGTTTTCACATGAATTTGCTTCAGAGCTGCCGTGACAACTTGGCACGCCAGGGAACCGACGCCGGGACCGCCTGGGGAAACCTTGTCCGCAGAGTTCACCCGGTAAACCCCCCGACAGCAGCAAGGAGCTTATTGTGTTTTATTCCAGCACCAGTGTCAGAGGCAGTTTGAATGTAAAGTTCTGAATACTTTTTTCCCTCATTAAGTATAGTCTAATTTACCCATATCTTTCTTACTGTAATATAGTCTGGGCCAGTACTTTTCCCACAACATTACATACATTTTTGGTTTGTCAGAAACGTTTTGTCAGGATAGCAAGCAGATTCATACAGCCCCTCCAGTCCTTTGTTTCAGAAACTTTATATTCTCAACATTTACAACATAAATATTTATCAGACATGTGTTTTTATTTAGGTCTTAAAGGAGGAAAGCATTCCTGCTCACCTCAAAGACTATTTCACTACAAACTCTCAGGTCCATACGTATGTTAGATCTGCATCCGCCAAAATGTGTTACAACCAGGGGTAAATATGCAATACGGTAGTCAAACTATGGAATATATATTCCCATTTAGCAAAAAAAAAAAAGTCACAATCTCCCTGGTGGAAAGTAAACAAGTGGCTCTGCCCCCCACTAGCCCTCCCCTCTCCCAGGAACATCTGTGGACCTGTTGCAGAACTGACCGAGCCGTCTGATAACATCAAGGACATTGGCTGAGGAGCAGCTCTGAGCGAAGTTCACGGACTTACCGCTTACACACACACAATGATAAATACACCTTCCTTTATAGTCAACGCCTTCCCCCGGCCCCCCTCTTATCAGCCCCCCCCCCCCCCCCCCCCCCAACATAATAAACAGGTTTGAGAGCCGCGCCACTGGCCACGGTGCTCACTTGGGGTACTGTGCCGGGATCCCCCCCGCCCCTAGATCCACCCCCCCACACACATGTGCAAGTCTTTTGATGATGATGTTAAATTGTTATGTTGCTTTCTGTGCTGAGGTGTTTTTTTTGCACTTTCACACTGTGTATTTATACACAGTGTGAGGATGCCTTTTTTCCCCTCCCCCATCCCCAATGTCATCCTTTCTCTGATCTGATTTAAGCACCAGTTGACTCATGTCTCATGTTGTTATTTGTTTTGTCTCTTGTCTATATGGGTTGTACTGGTCCAAATTTCACGGTGCTGGGACGCCAGCCCAGTGACAATAAAGGCTTTCTGATTCTGATTCTGGGGGGGGAAATGCTTCTCTATACAAGGTTTTAAAGGATGTCTGAAACACCACTTAATTTTAGTTTTGTAAATGGAACTGCTCTGGCGTAAGTAATGGATGTACTGACACATTTTATCGTCTTGTGTAATCTTGAAATTACTTTTTTTTTGTTTTCATTTGGTTTGTTATTTAGTCGTTTATTTTTTGTTAGTTTCTTAATTATTAAATTGTACTCTTTATCGTTATTCATATATCCGATCATTTTTCTTTTGTGTAAATTCTTTGTAATTTTCATTTATTTCTATCATCTATAGATTTCTAATTGCTCATTTGTATATTTTGTTCTTATAAGTATGATATTACGTTTTATGTTAACTATAGATGGAGGCACCTGATAAGCTCTTTGAGTTTTCGCCTCTTCGTGCACTTTAATTTGTAAAGATGTTACTTTTATTTGTGTAAAGTTTAACTGTGCAAATAAATAAATCTAAAAAAATAATCTAAATCTAAAAAAGTAGGTAGGATATGTATTTGTGTTATTGACCCAGATTTAAAAAATCTCATGTTGT